>NC_066528.1:15512014-15544514 GCF_024679095.1 Eriocheir sinensis | reverse complement strand
AGTATTGTTCGCCACACACTCCAGTTAGCCTGTTACACATATCCTACGTATGTCACTATGTTAAAACTTCCCCACAGTATTGTTCGCCACGCACCCCAGTTAGCCTGTTACACATATTCTAAGTATGTCGCCATGTAAAAGTCTCACTATAATAAAATTTGCTATATACTCTAGCTTGTCTGTTATATGTTTATCCTACTTGTGTTAAAACTTCGCTATAAATAAGTTCGCTATACACCCTAGTTAGTCTGTTACATCATTCCTAAATATGTCGCTAATGTTAAAACTTCGTTGTAATAATGTTCGCCATACAGTCTAGTTAGTAGTAGTAGTAGTAGTAGTAGTAGTAGTAGTAGTAGCAGTAGTAGTAGTAGTAGTAGTAGTAGTAAGAGGAGGAGGAGTTGGAGAAGGAGTTGAGGGGAGGTAGAGGGAGAGAGAGGGCGGTGGGGCGGTGGGGGGGATCAGTTGTCACCCTCAGAAGCATCACCGGGGCGGGAAACGGTGCCGATAAAGCCAAGTTGTTTTGCTTGTGGAGCGGCAGTGACGTGGAAACACTGATATGTAGATAGATAAATAAATAGACAGACAGACAGACAGACAGACAGACAGACAGACAGACAGACAGATACAGAGTCATTTTTTCGAGGTATTTCTTTCTCCTTCTCTCCATCTCCCTTCATGTTTTTCCTCCATCCTTCTCTCCTTCCTCTTCTTCCTCTTCTCCTTCCATTCTTTCCTCCTCTCCTTCCTTCCTTCCTTTCTCATCCCCCGCTTTTCTTTGTCTCTATCTTCTCCTTCTTTGCCGGAGAGAGAGAGAGAGAGAGAGAGAGAGAGAGAGAGAGAGAGAGAGAGAGAGAGATAAAAACTGTTTCCTATAGCTCACTCACTGTCTAAAATAGTAACGCCCAGCCCCCCCATCCTCTCTCTCTCTCTCTCTCTCTCTCTCTCTCTCTCTCTCTCTCTCTCTCTCTCTCTCTCTCTCTCTCTCTCTCTCTCTCTCTCAGGGCAATGTAAATGTTAAAAGTAAACACCCTTCTGTGTACACCTGGGAGAACCCTCCATTCAGGCCACCTTCAGGCACTCCCCCACCACCACAACCACGACACCAACCACACCCCAACCTCGACTACAATAACCCCAACCACGACTCCAATAACCCCAACCACGACTACCACCACCTCAACCACTATGGAAACGACATCAACAACCACAGCCACAGATCCCTTTCCGTCCCCTGCGTCTTCTGCGTCTTCGTCTCCGTCGGTGGTGCTGTTAATAGTGGTGCCGGTGGTGGCGGTGGTGATATTCCTGGTGATAGTGGTGGTGGTGGTAGTGGTGGTGGTGGTCTGCCGCAGGCGACGAAGACGCAGATCAGCGGCATCACGTTAGTATTGTGTCTTTTCCTTGTTGTGATTTTACGTAAGGTCACAGGTCGGTATTCCCAGACGCTTCCGCCGCTCACATCAACTATTGCCAAGGCCGAAAAAGGACATCAATCGGGTTATAGTGAGTGTTTTTTAGGTTTATGGTATAGAAGAAGACTAACTACCAGAAGGGTCATAAACTACCCCTGCAAGTCCCCGAGGCTTCTTACGAAAGCCTTGTCAAATGTGTGTGCTTGGGTTCGGCGTCCAAACACACGTAATTGACAAAGCTTTCGTATACAGTGTTTAGGGCATTTCCACGAGTAGTTTTACGGGCTGGCGGTAGCGTGACCCTTCTTCTGTACCATCAAACTAGAGAGAACCTTGCAAACCGAGTGATCTCCTTTTCGACCTTTGGAAATACAGCTGATGCGAGAGGCGAAAACGTCGGAGAAAACCAACCCTTTTACCAAGCACACGTATTTGACAAGGGTTTCGAGGGAGTTTTGGGCATTTCCAGGGGAAGTTATATGACTCAGGTTGTAGTTTGACCTTTCTTCTGTGCTATGAACCTAAACAGAACGCATTAGAACCCCTGCTGACCTCCTTTATGGCCTTTGGATATAGTTGATATGGGGAACGGGAGCGTTTGAGAACAAAGACCGTAGCACTGCCGGAAATGCGCTGCTCTCGTGGGGCTTCGAGTCTCAGCTGTCATATGTAGCTTTGTGGTTATTTATTTATTTTTATTTGACGATCTCTTTGCCGAGGCTGTTTGACCTTTCAAAGCTTCGATGTGGAAAACTGTATTCCATCCTTCGTCTGTCTTTCTCAAACCTTTCCATGTTCCTTTGTTAAAATATCCCTCTCTCTCTCTCTCTCTCTCTCTCTCTCTCTCTCTCTCTCTCTCTCTCTCTCTCTCTCAGTATAGCAGCCACATCCTTTTCCTATGTAACTAACTACTTGTATTCTCTCCATCTTCATTACACTTTTCGTTCTTCTGCTTTGTATATTCAAGTCTAAGGCGCAAAAGAGCCATCATGTTTTTTCTTTCCTCTCTTCGCAAAAATTCACTCAAGTCTGTCTACAGCTTAAAGGCCTCGCGGATGACCTGGTTATTGTGTCTTATGGGTGACAGATCAGGCTGAATCACCCCCCCCCACACCCATTCAGCTCCCACACTCCCCTCTCGTTCTTGTAATCCGTCAGTTTCCCAATGAATAGTTCAGTGCTGTCTCTTACAACTGTCGGCCAATAATTTGCTTTTCTTGCCCTGAATTTCGTTTCCCAAGACTGGTTCCATTCGTGAGTCCCGTCTGGATCATCCCGGAGTATTTTGAAGTCCTTCTCAGTTTCCACTTTCCTCATGGTCTTCATTTGTCCACCATATAATTTACGTAAACCAGGAACATAATATGTGCATCAGTGTGTGTGTGTGTGTGTGTGTGTGTGTGTAATTCACCACGGCCTGATCACGAGTTGGACTCGCTTTCGCCAGCGGTACCCTCCCGACACGAGCAAGTGCTCATTATCGTCGATCTCTGGGTACTGCCAGGACCTCACACACCACACACCCCATCCCCCTTGCTCAAGGGGGGACAGTAACCATTCCTAGTCATCGGAAAGAATCCGGCCAGAGCGGGGCTCGAACCGCCGCCTGTTTGGCCGTGTAGCCTTGCAGCACGGCGCTCTAACCATTGAGCTACCGGAGCGGTATAAGCTAGCGGAGCGGATGTGTGTGTGTGTGTGTGTGTGTGTGTGTGTGTGATACTAGAAATGACAATACGTATATAGAATTATTAAAAACTGATTATACTACTACTACTACTACTACTACTACTACTCCTTTGACCCTGACTACTACTACTACTACTGCTACTACTAGTACTACTACTGCTACTACTACTACTACTACTGCTACTACTACTACTACTACTGTTACTACTACTACTACTACTACTACTACTACTATTACTTTTACTTATTACTATTATAACAACTGATCAACAGGCATGGGGGTCCAGTATCATCACCAGCCTGACCCACCCACACCCACACAAGACTATGTCATCGAGAACAACCTGTATGAACCACTCGGAGGCCTCGTAAACCCCACCAGAGCCAGGGATGACCAGCAACAAGTATACGTCGTGGAGAACAACCTGTATGAACCTCTCCCTGGACCTGTAAACCCCACCAGAGCCAGGGATGACCAGCAACAAGTATACGTCGTGGAGAACAACCTGTATGAACCTCTCCCTGTACCTGTAAACCCCACCAGTGCCAGGGATGACCAGCAACAAGTATACGTCGTGGAGAACAACCTGTATGAACCTCTCCCTGGACCTGTAAACCCCACCAGTGCCAGGGATGACCAGCAACAAGTATACGTCGTGGAGAACAACCTGTATGAACCTCTCCCTGGACCTGTAAACCCCACCAGTGCCAGGGATGACCAGCAACAAGTATACGTCGTGGAGAACAACCTGTACGAACCTCTCCCTGGACCTGCCAACCCTGCTGCTACATGGGAACGGCAAGGGACGGTAGTAGTGGAGAACGATCTCTATGAACCACTCGGTGTCCCTCGTACCAGCACCACCAGAGGACACACCCATAGATGAAGACACTGACTTGTATAATAAAGATTCCTATAATATAACGACAAGGGACAGCAGTCGTGGAAAATGGTCTCTATGAACCACTCAGTGTGTCTCGTACCAGCACCACCAGAGGACATACTTTAATAAAAAAAAGTAATGTGTATGATAAAGATTCCTATAATTGAACTCGACCATGCTGATTATGAAGCTTAGATACTGTCATGAACCAACTGAATGCGCGTCCTGTTATTAAGTAAGGCTTAAGTAAGTTTAAGTAAGGTTCCTGAATTCATGCACTTTTTATAGGAGGGGACAGCGCCGATAAGAAAACTACCACTAGGAGTCTTTTGGTTTGCCGCATAATCTGTTTCTTGTCCAAAGGCACACAGACGGTCACAAACAGCATCATTACAGCTGATAACACTTGGACAGCGGCACAAACTCTTTCCTGGACGCTGGGCAACAAGCACACACCGTTCCTTGCCCCACTGCCTTAGGGTCATGTTCGTAAACTTTCAGCGCCAAGCACACACATTTAACAAGGCTTTCAGGGGATTTGTGGGCATTTCCAGTGGTAGTAGTTTTATGACCTGGTGGTAGTCTGGCAAAGTTCCTGCACCATGAAGGTAAAGAAACACTCAAGATGACGCGTTTAACCTCTTCCTTGGCCTTTAGAAATGACTGAGGTAAGAGAAGGATGTGTTTGAGAATAGTGACCTTAGAGCACCGGACTGTTACTTAGCCTTGTGTTACAGCGTGTTGCCTGTGTTAAGTTAAGTCACGGTGTGTTGGTGGCCGTGTTTCTGATTAAGGCAATATATAAAGATTATAATTGATGGCAACATAAAACTGTCATTCATGAGCGCTGTAATTACAAACCACTATCTTTTATTAACATATTTTAAGGAAGGATTGTATTTCAACCCAATAGATAAGGAAAACACGAAACACAAACAGGAGCTATACAGTCTGTATGTGGGGTACGCGCTGAGGGTTAGGGGAAGTAACTCGTGAGGGAACCCGTAGTGCCCACACATTAGGTGTTATCCGTTTTGCTTTACATAGAGTGAGTTATTATTTGGAACAATGTGGTATAAGTTGGAAAATCTTTAATTAAGGTGGCCGGAGCTCCTCATAGTTGCAACAGTGAACAAAGATGACAGCGTGTGTGTGCGAGACGTCGTCGATAGGATATCCTGTCCCATGCTGAACCCGTAGGCTCGCTTATCCACACACAGAGATACACTCGCCATGGTGCAGACCGGTGTGCTTGTCGCTGCCTTGCTCGCTCTGGGTGCTGGGGGCGCCCTCAACCCCGCCTCGGCCCAGCTGTTCTGTGGCGACCTTGATAAAGAAGTCGGATACTCGGAAGAAAACGAAGTGATGTCTTTCAATGCAGTAGGAAACAATCTGTGGACCGAGGGGTTCGTGCAGCCGGGGAGAGATTTTGCAGGGATCAGCGTCAAAGTAAATCAAGGGAATGCTCAACACGTTGCTTGGTTCCCTGCTGCCCCTTGCTTCCCTGACACAGGAGAGAAGTGGGCGAGGATGAAAGTGAACGTAACAAAGCACGAAGGCTGGAATCGTGGTAAAAAATATTGCCTCATTATCTTTGATCTGGTTACTGATTATTGCCGAAGGAAATGCACTCGTCATGAGAGTGGCGAATGTCGGTCCCTTGGAGGTCTGAGTGTTGTGGCTCGTGGGCCCTCAAACTGGAAAAGTGGCCTTCCAGGAACATATTGTCATGTAAATGTGGGGTCGAGTCCATCGCCCCATCCTGAGTACACCTGTGAGAACCCTCCATTCAGGCCACCTTCACGCACTATCCCACCTACAACCACCACCACAACCACGACCTCCATCACCCCAACCACGACAACAACAACCCCAACAACGACTACAACCACTACTACCACCACCCCAACCACGACTACCACCACCCCAACAACGACTACCACCACCCCAACCACGACTACCACCACCCCAACAACGACTACCACCACCCCAACCACGACTACCACCACCCCAACAACGACTACCACCACCCCAACAACGACTACCATCACCCCAACAACGACTACCACCACCCCAACAACGACTACCACCACCCCAACCACGACTACCACCACCCCAACCACTACGGAAAAGACATCAACAACCACAGCCACAGATCCCTTCCCGTCCCCTGCGTCATCTCCGTCTTCGTCTCCGTCGGTGGTGCTGCTGATAGTGGTGCCGGTGGTGGCGGTGGTGATATTCCTGGTGATAGTGGTGGTGGTGGTGGTGGTGGTGGTGGTCTGCCGCAGGCGACGAAGACGCAGATCAGCGGCATCACGTTAGTATTGTGTCTTTTCCTTGTTGTGATTTTACGTAAGGTCACAGGTCGGTATTCCCAGACGCTTCCGCCGCTCACATCAACTATTTCCAAGGCCGAAAAAGGACATCAATCGGGTTATAGTGAGTGTTTTTTAGGTTTATGGTACAGAAGAAGACTGACTACCAGAAGGGTCATAAACTATACCCTGGAAGTGCCCGAAGCTCCTACGAAAGCCTTGTCAAATGTGTGTGCTTGGGTTCCTAAATGTTTAAAAATATGACCTTAATTAACCTTATCAATTTCGGCGTCCAAGCACTTGATAAAGCTTTCGAGGGAGCTTTGGGCATTTCCAAGGGAAGTTTTATGACTCGGCTTGTAGTTTGACCTTTCTTCTGTGCCATGAACCTAAAAAGAACGCATTAGAACCCCTGCTGACCTCCTTTATGACCTTTGGATATAGTTGATATGGGAGCCGGGAGCGTCTGAGAACAAAGACCGTAGCACCGCCGGAAATGCGCTGCTCTCGTGGGGCTTCGAGTCTCAGCTGTCATATGTAGCTTTGTGGTTATTTATTTATTTATATTTGACGATCTCTTTGCCGAGGCTGTTTGACCTTTCAAAGCTTCGATGTGGAAAACTGTATTCCATCCTTCGTCTGCCTTTCTCAAACCTTTCCATGTTCCTTTGTTAATCTCTCTCTCTCTCTCTCTCTCTCTCTCTCTCTCTCTCTCTCTCTCTCTCTCTCTCTCTCTCTTCTCTCTTCTCTCTCTCTCTCTCTCTCTCTCTCTCTCTCTCTCTCTCTCTCTCTCTCTCTCTCTCTCTCTCTCTCTCTCTCTCTCTCTCTCTCTCTCTCTCTCTCTCTCTCTCTCTCTCTCTCTCTCTCTCTCTCTCTCTAAGAATAGCAGCCACATCCTTTTCCTATGTAACTAACTACTTGTATTCTCTCCATCTTCATTACACTTTTCGTTCTTCTGCTTTGTATATTCAAGTCTAAGGCGCAAAAGAGCCATCATGTCTTTTCTTTCCTCTCTTCGCAAAAATTCACTCAAGTCTGTCTACAGCTTAAAGGCCTCGCGGATGACCTGGTTATTGTGTCTTATGGGTGACAGATCAGGCTGAATCACCCCCCCCCACACCCATTCAGCTCCCACACTCCCCTCTCGTTCTTGTAATCCGTCAGTTTCCCAATGAATAGTTCAGTGCTGTCTCTTACAACTGTCGGCCAATAATTTGCTTTTCTTGCCCTGAATTTCGTTTCCCAAGACTGGTTCCATTCGTGAGTCCCGTCTGGATCATCCCGGAGTATTTTGAAGTCCTTCTCAGTTTCCACTTTCCTCATGGTCTTCATTTGTCCACCATATAATTTACGTAAACCAGGAACATAATATGTGCATCAGTGTGTGTGTGTGTGTGTGTGTGTAATTCACCACGGCCTGATCACGAGTTGGACTCGCTTTCGCCAGCGGTACCCTCCCGACACGAGCAAGTGCTCATTATCGTCGATCTCTGGGTACTGCCAGGACCTCACACACCACACACCCCATCCCCCTGGCTCAAGGGGGGGCAGTAACCACTCCTAGTCATCGGAAAGAATCCGGCCAGAGCGGGGCTCGAACCGCCGCCTGTTTGGCCGTGTAGCCTTGCAACACGGCGCTTAAACCATTGAGCTACCGGAGCGGTATAAGCTAGCGGAGCGGATATGTGTGTGTGTGTGTGTGTGTGTGTGTGTGATACTAGAAATGATAATACGTATGTAAAATTATTAAAAACTGATTACACTACTACTACTACTACTACTACTACTACTACTACTACTACTACTACTACTACTACTACTACTATTTCTACCACTACTACTACTACTACTACTACTACTACTACTACTACTTCTACTACTATTATAACAACTGATCAACAGGCATGGGGGTCCAGTATCATCACCAGCCTGACCCACTCACACCCACACAAGACCATGTCATCGAGAACAACCTGTATGAACCACTCGGAGGCCTCCTAGACCCCACCAGAGCCAGGGATGACCAGCAACAAGTATACGTCGTGGAGAACAACCTGTATGAACCTCTCCCTGGACCTGTAAACCCCAACAGAGCCAGGGATGACCAGCAACAAGTATACGTCGTGGAGAACAACCTGTATGACCAGCAACAAGTATACGTCGTGGAGAACAACCTGTATGAACCTCTCCCTGGACCTGTAAACCCCACCAGTGCCAGGGATGACCAGCAACAAGTATACGTCGTGGAGAACAACCTGTATGAACCTCTCCCTGGACCTGCCAACCCTGGTGCTACATGTGAACGGCAAGGGACGGTAGTAGTGGAGAACGATCTCTATGAACCACTCGGTGTCCCTCGTACCAGCACCACCAGAGGACACACCCATAGATGAAGACACTGACTTGTATAATAAAGATTCCTATAATATAACGACAAGGGACAGCAGTCGTGGAAAATGGTCTCTATGAACCACTCAGTGTGTCTCGTACCAGCACCACCAGAGGACATACTTTAATAAAAAAAAGTAATGTGTATGATAAAGATTCCTATAATTGAACTCGACCATGCTGATTATGAAGCTTAGATACTGTCATGAACCAACTGAATGCGCGTCCTGTTATTAAGTAAGGCTTAAGTAAGTTTAAGTAAGGTTCCTGAATTCATGCACTTTTTATAGGAGGGGACAGCGCCGATAAGAAAACTACCACTAGGAGTCTTTTGGTTTGCCGCATAATCTGTTTCTTGTCCAAAGGCACAGACGGTCACAAACAGCATCATTACAGCTGATAACACTTGGACAGCGGCACAAACTCTTTCCTGGACGCTGGGCAACAAGCACACACCGTTCCTTGCCCCACTGCCTTAGGGTCATGTTCGTAAACTTTCAGCGCCAAGCACACACATTTAACAAGGCTTTCAGGGGATTTGTGGGCATTTCCAGTGGTAGTAGTTTTATGACCTGGTGGTAGTCTGGCAAAGTTCCTGCACCATGAAGGTAAAGAAACACTCAAGATGACGCGTTTAACCTCTTCCTTGGCCTTTAGAAATGACTGAGGTAAGAGAAGGATGTGTTTGAGAATAGTGACCTTAGTGCACCGGACTGTTACTTAGCCTTGTGTTACAGCGTGTTGCCTGTGTTAAGTTAAGTCACGGTGTGTTGGTGGCCGTGTTTCTGATTATGGTGACTTCCCAGCAGCCAGAAAATGTAAATGTTAATGGTAAATGTAGTGTAAGCAAGTAAGTGCAATGGTTGATGAATGCTGCAGCAGGTTTTGGCTGGTAGAGGAGGCATTCCTCAAGGTGATATATTTCGACACCTATTTAACCAGTTTTACTTTTAATATCTCCATGTTGAATTGAATGAACACTTTTTTTTGGCCTTTTGTGTTATGATTTTTTAGTTGTTAATAATGCTTGCTCACCACTTCCTGACATTTATAATAAAGCAAACTGTCAGGGGTTAGATAAGTCACTTGTGAAGGGTTTGTTTGCCTTACAGATGTTACTGTCTATTGGCCAGGTCGACAGTCCAACACAGTCACTGTCAGCGCCCAAACCAAACCATATTCCCCACAATGACCCGTTATTTATACTCAATACCAGGTAATAATAAAGAGATTTACTATAAAGTTTCCTAAAATTCCCTCCTCCTTTTTATATCAACGCCAAACACTGGAGCTACAAGGAACTTTTGTTGTATTCTGTGTTTGGTTTTGGAGCTGACAAACTGTTGTATTGGCTGTAAACTGTCCCATGTAACTACTTCTCCAGACCTGATGTGGAGCACCGTTATGTTGTTATATAAAACTGTCCCTTGTAACTACTTCTCCAGACCTGATGTGGAGCACCGTTATGTTGTTATATAAAACTGTCCCATGTAACTACTTCTCCAGACCTGATGTGGAGCACCGTTATGTTGTTATATAAAACTGTCCCATGTAACTACTTCTCCAGACCTGATGTGGAGCACCGTTATGTTGTTATATAAAACTGTCCCATGTAACTACTTCTCCAGACCTGATGTGGAGCACCGTTATGTTGTTATATAAAACTGTCCCATGTAACTGCTTCTCCAGACCTGATGTGGAGCACCGTTATGTTGTTATATAAAACTGTCCCATGTAACTGCTTCTCCAGACCTGATGTGGAGCACCGTTATGTTGTTATATAAAACTGTCCCATGTAACTACTTCTCCAGACCTGATGTGGAGCACCGTTATGTTGTTATATAAAACTCCCATGTAACTACTTCTCCAGACCTGATGTGTTGTTATAAAACTGTCCCATGTAACTGCTTCTCCAGACCTGATGTGGAGCACCGTTATGTTGTTATATAAAACTGTTCCATGTAACTGCTTCTCCAGACCTGATGTGGAGCACCCTTATGTTGTTATGTGCAGAGGAGGATGACTAAGATGATTCAGGGGTTGAGAAACTTGCCATACGAGGAAAGACTCAAACAGTTAAACTTGCATTCTCTAGAAAGGACATGATCGAGGTTTATAAATGGATGATAGGACACGAAGTAATGGGTTTAAACTGGATAAATTCAGATTCAACAGGGATAAATTCATGGACAGCGATATTAGGTGGGATTAGCAGGCCTACCGGCCTCTTGCAGACTGTTCTTATGTATAAAACTACTGCAAGTTCTCCGTGAAGGTGTTAGTACATGTAGAAGGGTGAGTGAATACACTCTTCAGGTACTTATTTATAACCAATACTTAGGTTAGTACATGTATCTAAACTGTTCTACATATGACTGGACAAAAGTATAGGACCTTGTGTGACTAGATAATTGCTCTGCTGCAGCACAGGATGTGTATCTGCTTTATAACATTACACACTGAATCTGCCTGTGATGACCTCTTGTACATTAACCACTATCTTGATAATAAAACATCTTTAGGTCTTACAGACAACAAAGTTATCTGTTTGTAGTAAACCTTGGCTGTGGCCTCTGAGGTGCGTTGATGTGCGT
Source organism: Eriocheir sinensis (assembly GCF_024679095.1). Taxonomy (NCBI): domain Eukaryota; kingdom Metazoa; phylum Arthropoda; class Malacostraca; order Decapoda; family Varunidae; genus Eriocheir; species Eriocheir sinensis. The sequence goes on along the minus strand of NC_066528.1, from coordinate 15,533,229 downwards.
AGTCCTGCACAATACACAGCCACTGTTTTGCACAACAGCATGGAAGGCACAATGTAACAATGACTAGACTAAACAGGTCAGCCGCTGGACACCAATCTTCAAAATACAAGAGTGACTTACTAACAGGAAAACATCTACAAGCAGAACCCACAGCTACTGTAGACCCACAACCTCTACGACAGCTAATAATGTTACTGCAGTAGAGCAGCACAACCACTCAACAAAGGCCGGGTCCTCCCCTCAAGGAGTGGTGGAAGGCCGGGCAGGAAGCCAGGAGTACCTGATTGTGTAAGGCCACTGGTTGGGCAAGGCACACTGAGCGTTACTTCTCGTCCTAAGGCAAGGGGGGGGGGGGGGGGGGCTGTTACTGGTGGACCTGCGCCTCCTCTTCCCTTGTAAGGAAGTAATACAAAGATTAGATTAAGCTTCCAACTGAACACGATGGTCAGAGAGAGGAGTTGAAGATGAAGGAATTTATACTCCTTTTTATACAAAGTTATAGGCGCAACACACACACACACACACACACACACACACACACACACACACACACACACACACACAAACCGCATATCAATCTGACTCAATGAATGGATTAGATGCATTATGCCGTAAAAAGAAGAAAAAAATCGTGTTAATAAGCAAGATGATGTTAAAAGCTGAAAAATAGTCAGTACACCAACTAATCGACCTAATAACTATAACTGCTTGATGATCCTGCCCTATCAATCTATCTATCAATCTATCTATCGGGATGGGAGAGTCGCGTGGGTGGTGACAGGCCTCAGCTACCGCAAAATAGAACCATGACTCAGCAGCAGCTATGGCGTTATTACTATTACTATTATTATTATTATTATTATTATTATTATTATCATCATCAGTAACAGTAGTAGTAGTAGTAGTCGTAGTAGTAGTAGTAGTAGTAGTAGTAGTAGTAGTAGTAGTAGAAGATACACCAGCAGATAAGATAGAAAGATAATCGAACATCACGTATCTTGCAACAGACTGTCTGAAGATAATTAAGGATCACGAATTACATATATAAATGGACTTGGGCAGGTTGTGTCATGCATAAAACTGATAACAAATGAACAACAGAAGTAACAGGTAAGTAACCCAGTCGTTGTATAAGCCAGAGCAGAAAAAAATAGAGGATCAGTGGGAGAAAACGAATCAGATAATTTGCGCAGCAGAATGGAGCGCGTGAATGCACCAGACAACGCTGGGAAAAGGTCTGTAGATCCCGGGGAGACTAGAGGTGACTGGCGACGACGACGATGATGGTGATGATAATGGGGATGCATTATACTTTTACTAACAGAAAATTTGCATGTTGGATGTAGCCCTGACCTCTTAGAAGTGATTCACAAGAGCTTGATTGGAGGGAAATATTTCGTAAGATAGAGGAATCGATGATATTTCAGATACAAAAAAAATATTATTGGAATGTTGTTTTCCTTTCTAGCTAGGCCTCTTATAAAAAAAATACCAGTCCACTTGAAAATTATGAAGTTAAGTCATTCGAGAGAAGCGTTTTGAGCATCATTTTCCTCCGCTGCATCTGAAGGCCGCTCCGCTCAGGACCGAAGTAAAGGCGGCTATACACCTGGCAATTCCTAGTCGGCAATTCAGCTGCGACGATCTAGCGGCTAGACCAGCTGGGTGCTCTCGGGAGCAATTGCGTTCACACGTGGGAGGAGCCGCCGGGAGCACCAAGACGTTAACTGCTAGTAAATGCAAGGGCATGAATTCATCCCAGACACCCCAAAAGGCTACTACCATATCTTAAAACCACTAGCCTAATATTGTAGAAATACGAGTTTTACCTTCAGTAGTATTGATCGATTGATTGTTCATTGTTGCATTTAACAACAAAGGAGAAGGGAGGAACATGCCATCGCAACCCCCAGGCATTGCATCGTGTGATTATATAATACACGAAAATAATCGTTCATTTCCTCCTTCGATATCTCACAAAGAGATAAACATTTCTCGGATGTTGCTGCCACGCTCTCAAAAGTTGTTTTGCGTAGACTCAGCTTCTCATACAGCTTATCTTGTGGGTCCCACAAGTATCTATGCTGCCTAACTTCTTCTAGTAATGCCACCTCGGCCTTCCGGCTCCAAATCTTGTTGTCTGTATCTGTCATTTCTTGTTTTATTGGCGCCGACATGTTGTACCCAGCCGCCAGTCGGCAATACAAGACGGACGCGCTCAGCTCCAGAAAACTTGCCGCGAGGAGGGCTCCCAGACCCAGACCCAGACCAAAAATGCAGCCGAGCCCGTATTGCCGACTAGCAATTGCCAGGTGTAAAGCCACCTTAAGAACTTGCTTCGATCTTGGCTCCGCTGAGTTGGCATGCCGAGCGCGTGATAAGGAACACTTGTACCTTGGAAATGATCATGATGACTGCTGATGCTCCCACACCCGCTGCCACCGGCCCACTTTTTTTCTTTTTTTTTACGTGTAAGCCTATTGCGCCGGTAGGCTCTCTTGAGGGGCCTGGATGGTAGTCGCCCCCAGCCCGTCGTGGCGCAGGCAAGTATTTACAGTGGTGCCATCTTCTCTGCTGCTACTATTGCTACTACTACTCCACACCATTAACTACAGACCATTATTTATTGACTTGCATCTCATCACAAAACTCTACATTTGTTTTCAAAATCATCATCAGACCTTCTTTCGAAGCACTGCTCCTCAACTCGGTGCCCACATTCTCACGCGGAGCGGCTCTCATGACTCTTCCCCAAGGCCACAGAGAAGATGAACCGGGTTTTCATGGGCGATTTTCACGCTCAAGATGCAGAAGTCCGGTAAATCTGTCATTGGACCACTACACAGTTCATGAAAATCCCAGCAGCTTCTCGAGAGCCTTTTCAAACAGTAGTGGCGGAGGTAATCGAATACTCGTAATCGATTACTATCTGAATAATATTAAGTGCAGTTGAGTATTTTTACAGTAATAGAATTCTTGAAATGATTACTACAGTAGATTTATATAAACGTTTAAGTTACCGGTAAATGTTTCTCTGAGAAATAAAGGAAAACTTGAGTATATGCTCGGAACGTTTTCTTTGATGCCACTGGGTGCATGCAGGGCATAACTATGCAGTGCACCCTTCATCTGTAGGTTCATATAATGAAGCTTTTGATCTATGAAGAGGTTTCTTGAATAGTATTCCAAATCAGAGAAAGAAGTGGCTAATGAAAACAAAAGCTGAAATGCCAGGATTTTTCTCTTTTTCTACACTCCCACACATCCATCCAAAGAGGTACCCCACTGGCTAAGTGCGTTATGGGAGGCTCGCCTATCAGGCAAGTCAGCATTACAAAGCGTGACTTGGAAAATGAGCAACAAGCAGCGAGGGGGCACGAACCCGTCCAGTGGCGGCAGGGTGCCGGGTGCAGGGTGCAGGGTGCCGGGTGCAGGGTGCCGGGTGTCGGGTGCAAGGTGTCGGGTGTCGGGTGTGAGGTGCTGCGGTGAGAGGGGCACTGGAAAAACACAAACCCATAATATCAGAATCAAGAAATCGTAAAGATAATCGATTGCTAATCGATTCCTTTTCGGCAAAGTAATCAGAATCGGGACTACTGGCACTTGTGGCATCGCCCACCACCACCCAACTGAGGTGCCGATGCGCTTCAGTATTGATGCACAGGTTCTTCACTAAACACAAATGTCTACCAAACTATTTAACGTGAAAAAAAAAATACACACGAACTAAAAGACCAGCCAATAGCAGTCTATCGATACTGGGTGGAATCTAGCGGATCTACAAAGGAGCAATATCGGGGATCGATAGGCGACACATGGCACCACTGACGTACTCCAGGGCGGGTGCCCGGCAGCCCGCCGCCAAGGTCCCTCACTCAGGCTCATTGACTCGCAGCTCTTCACGCGGGAACATCCGGGCTCCTTCCTCCCTCTCTCACTCTCTGCCCACTCACAAGTACGTGCAATTTTGAAAGTAGTAGTAGTAGTAGTGCGGGCGGCAGTAGAAGTAGCTACCAATCTTACAGTAGAAGTGTTAGCAGGTACAGTAGTAGTAGTAGTAGTAGTGCGGGCGGCAGTAGAAGTAGCTACCAATCTTATAGTAGAAGTGTTAGCAGGTACAGTAGTAGTAGTAGTAGTAGTAGTAGTAGTAGTAGTGCGGGCGGCAGTAGAAGTAGCTACCAATCTTACAGTAGAAGTGTTAGCAGGTACAGTAGTAGTAGTAGTAGTAGTAGTAGTAGTGCGGGCGGCAGTAGAAGTAGCTACCAATCTTACAGTAGAAGTGTTAGCAGGTACAGTCATAGCTGGGCGTTATCGCGATAAGTTATCGCGATACTTTATCGCTGATAACAAAATCGGGTTATCGGCAATCCGCTACTTATTCAAATATTTATCGGTATATTCGTTACTTTTGTAACCAATCTAGCGACAATTGCTACTTTTTTACGCCTCTCAGAAAAAAAAACGTTGTCTCCCTACTGCGCATGCGTGGCCCGGTGTTGTATGAAAAAACTTCGGGGTATGAAATATCTTCGGTGAAGAGATTTCATACTTAGATCATCAACATTAAAATACTAGGTTATTTTTTTGTTACTCAGAAATCAATATATCAAAGAGAAAAAACATTTAACTTTTCCCAAAAAACGATTATTCACTGCCTCAAATTTGATATTCCATATTCGTTTGTGAGCATGCCATGGTATTGAAGGCACCCGTTGTTGTGTTATTTGGTGTCCCATCGTCAAAAGTTGGCGCTTTTGTTTACAAACACTGGTCTCTCGTGAACTGTGCATGCTCAGACCAGTAAGCGTAGACCTGCATAGTCTCACAAAGCTTTTTTACACATTAAGAGTTGCTGGAAAGCTGAATCAGACATACAGTACCACTATCCTCGCTGTTTCTAGAACGACACTCTGTACATATAAATACAACTCGTACAGTGTCGTTCTAGAAAAAGCGAGGATGGTGGTAGTGGTACTGTATTCCAGCAACTCTTAATTACGGTTAAAAAGCTTTGTGAGACTGTACAGGTCTACGCTTGCTGGTCTGAGCATGCACAGTTCACGAGAGACTAGTGTTTGTAAACAAAAGCGCCAACTTTTAACGGTGGGGACACCAAATAACACAAGACCGGTTCAGGCGTTTCTAGTATTACCGTCCATAGGTACGTGTCAACGTGTGGTTTTCAGGTTTTGTAAGTTTTCTAAAATACAGATAATGAAAATTTGAATTCATCTATGTTTTTCTATCTGAAATATCAATATAGTATCGTTTTCGCCTATCGGACTTATCGCTAGATAGTATCGGAATTGTGGGCTTATAACGGGTATCGCTTATCGCCTATATTTGTATTTCCAGTTAACGAATATCGGTTATCACCGATAAGGTTTTTCATTATCAGTTATCGGTTATCGGGAATAAGTTTTCTGTTATCGTGCCCAGCTATGGGTACAGTAGTAGTAGTAGTAGTAGTAGTAGTAGTGCGGGCGGCAGTAGAAGTAGCTACCAATCTTATAGTAGAAGTGTTAGCAGGTACAGTAGTAATAGTAGTAGTAGTAGTAGTAGTAGTAGTAGTAGTAGTAGTAGTAGTAGTAGTACCGTAAAACGGGAGTAATTTGGGACATTAGGGGTAATTTGGGACGAGTGAATTAATTATGTAGGTGATTAATTAGAGGATTCCAAATAATTAAAACCTTCACTTTAGGACCTGTAGAGGGTAGGGTTCAAAATTCCCTAAAATTTTATAAAATAAAACTCAAATATTTAAATGTCCTTCCACATTCTGCCCTTGAAATGTGGACCTTTAAACCCACGATCTGCATGAAGGAAACACTTTAGTTCTTCTACACGATTTGTTGTACAGATGCAGACCAGAAACTTAGAGGCCAGAATCCTTGTCCTATGAGGTAAGTTTGCAGACGTGTTTTACGGATCTGAGCTGAATGCATTTTGTGAAAAATGTCACACAACAACTCCGGGTAATTTGGGACGGGATGACGTAAAAACGCTTTTCTTAGATTTTTTTTAGTATATTAAGCCCCTTGACGTTGGGGTATATGGACAAATGAAGAGGAAGTGGTACAAAGTTCTCACAAAGTTCATTATCCCAAAATTACCAAAAAATTGACCCAAATTACCCCGTTTTACGGTAGTAGTAGTAGTAGTAGTAGTAGTAGGAATAGTAGTAGTAGTAGCAATAGTAGGAGTAGTAGTAATAGTAGCAAAAGTAGGAGTAGTAGTAGTAGAAGTGCTAGCAGAGACAGTAGTAGTAGTAGTATTCGGTATGGTAGTTTTCACTTCACGTGTGTTCACGTACGTTTAGGGATCAAGCACGTACCTAAGGCACGTACTACGCTGCCGGCGCCGCGTTCAGGAGGACGCGGGTTCGAGTCCTGCCCGCCGCACAGCTGGGATTTATTAGTCACCGCCGAGTGGCAATACTACTCACATGCTGCCCTCAAGACCATCCAACAACCTGCTGGACCCTAGATTACCTCTCCAAAGAGAGGCTCACAGATGAGCTCCGGGGGGTAGCGTGAGCAAGGCGGCGCTACTATAAACACTTGCCTGCGCCTGATGCAAGACAAACTGAAACCTTTTCTATTTTTTTCCAGACAATCACGATGGACCTTAAGAGTTTTGGGAATAAAAATGCGTTGGTGAAATACACAGTGGACCATTCCCTCAGGTGAGTTAACTAAAGCTCACACAAACGTGAAGATCCGCGCGACCTTCCCCTCTTGCCTGTGTTCCAACTTGTGTATGTTACTCGCATATCCTGCATTTTCATCTCTTTTGTGCACTCAATGAGACTCCACGAACGCGGCTCCTCAGCACCTCGTCCTCTCCCCGCAGACTGACGGACGCCCAGAAGGCGCTGAACGCGGCCACCCTCAAGCTGCCGCGGCACGCGATGCTCGGGGCGCCGGAAGCCCTGCAGCTCAACGCCAACCTGATACGGGCCATCGGCGGGAAGAAGGTAGGGGCCGCGTTGCCACATTATCGTATTAACCACATATCGTATCTATCATCTTTATGCCTCAAACTCTCGTACCTACACAAGTAACGTGAGAAAATCAAAGTTGGTCTTAAAACAGTTTAATATTGATGTTTTTCGTTTTATGATGTTTTAGTTATCGGTCAGCAAGTAATAAAATGAAGTGCGATGAGTACGATAATTTGGCAACGCTGGGTAGGGGCCGCGTATAAGCAGCTATTAACCATTACGAGGCTACTTTGGCTTTTCAATTCCATTTTTGGGACGGAGTTAGAAGTGTTGGATTTTCACAGTTGACAAAATAGGAGCTCATTCGTAAAAAGTAATAAGACGAATCAGCCACGCTATTGTTGATGAATACCTACACGACATTAAAGGAATTGTTATGCACGGAAGTCTCCATATCATTCAAGAGTCACGAGGCAATACAATTCTGTTAAACTTGCCGTTCTCAGCAAGCAGGAGAGTCACAAGCTGGCGGCTTTGTCATACTCAGGCTCCTACTCGCTCGTCCGCGGCCTGTTCATACTTCGTTATTCTTGTGCTTCGTAAGAACATATTTGTTGACCTGAACCTTTTATTGAACAAACTACCAAGTTATAGAATCAGGGGATCGTCTTGACAGTCATATTCCCAACACTGAGCTCCTCAAAGCTGTCTCGTACACTCCCACGATTCCTGGACACATGCTACAACGACAAATAAAAAATAATCACCTACCAGGAACTCAATACCGTAACAATTAGTGTAGATTCAGCCCCAAAGTTGTGTTGATTCATAACGTACGGGAAAGGTACGGGGTGGGGGCATACACCCGACACGGGGACGAAGAGCGTGACTAAGGTGCGCGGTGCCTCCACAGGTGCTGGATGTCGGGGTGTACACTGGCGCTAGTACACTGTCGGCGGCCCTGGCGCTGCCCCCCGACGGTGAGGTGCACGCCATGGACATCGACGAAGAGAATATGAAAGTTGGTAAGGAACTCGGCGATGTGTGTATGTGTGTGTGTGTGTGTGTGTGTGTGTGTGTTTACCTAGTTGTAGTTCTACAGGGCCTGGGCTTCCGCTCGTGTGGTCCCGTGTGTGTGTGTGTGTGTGTGTGTGTGTGTGTATATATATATATATATATATATATATATATATATATATATATATATATATATATATATATATATATATATATATATATTTTTTTTTTTTTTTTTTTTTTTGTCTCTCAAGCATCTTTCTTTTCTCAATTTTTTTACTGTCCTCGTGTGTTGCTGGTGTTTCTTCCTTCTCGTAGTAGTAACTCCTCATTGTCTACTTCTTCCATTTTATTCCATAATTTATAAATTTGTATTAGGTCTCCCCTTCCTCTTCTTTGTTCCAATGTTGGTCCATCTTCATATGACAATCCCTCCAGTTCTTGAACCATTTCGTTGCCATCCTTTGTATTCTTTCAACTTTTTTTTACGTGTTTCTTCTTATGAGGAGACCATACAGTTTCCGCATATTCTAGTTTTGGTCTAATCATAGTGGTATATATTATGTTTTTCATCATATCCTTATCCATGTAGTGGAATGCCATACGAGGGTAGACAAGGCCCTTGTATATGGACAGCATCTGTGGATCTTGGACAGAGCTTGGATTGAGCTGTCTCCGTCTGAGGTCACTAGAGTTGCCAGACCATGTGTGGGTAAAGCCATGTTTCTTGATATCACTCAGGCATCTGGTTAATCGTTTCCGTTTCCTTCATTGCTATGTACAATGCGATCAGATTCCTTCTTTCTTCCATGCTTTTTAAGATTAATGCTGTAACTGCCATCCGTGGTTCTACATGACCATCGCAGACAGCAAGCAGTGACGACCCCTCAGCCGCACCGTGTTAGGGACTTAACGAATCCCTTCTCCCCGCAGGCAAGCCCTTCTGGGAGCAGGACGGCGTGGCGCACAAGATCCACGTCCACATCGGGGCTGCCTCCGCCACCCTGCAGCGGTTCATCGACGAGGGCCAGGCGGGCACCTTCGACTTCGCCTTCATCGACGCGGACAAGGTGAACTACACCCAGTACTTAGAGCAGTGCCTGGTGCTGGTGCGGCGCGGCGGCATCATCGCCTTCGACAACACTCTTTGGAACGGCGCAGTGCTTGACCCCAGCGACCAGAAGCCCGATACGGTGGCCCTGAGGAAGCTGAACGAGAAGCTGAAGGATGATCCGCGCATCGATCTGTCTTTCCTCAATGTCGGCGACGGTCTGTCTCTCTGTTTCGTCAAGTAGTGATTTGGAATGTTGATACACGTTTTATTCCATCCTATCTTTGTTTATTCACGGGATCATGAGGGCGCTGTAAACACAAATAGCTGAACACGATGGTATGGTCAGAGAGAGGAGTTGGAGATGAAGGAATTTAAGTCACATTAGTATATACCAAGTTGTATGAGCGACACACACACACACACACACACACACACACAACACACATACACATACAACACACACAACAAACAAACAAACAAACAAACACACACACACACACACACACACACACAACACACACACAACAAACAAACAAACAAACAAACACACACACACACACACACACACACACACACACACACACACACACACACACTGTATAATCCATGCGAGTCAATGAATGGGTTTCATCAATGTTCTTCAAACTTTTTCAACGTCGTCCACCCCGGGGTAAATGTTTAAGAAATCTGTCCACCCTAACTTTCCAACTGCTGTAATACCTCACATTCCTGATCTTATATATCTAATTCTAAAGCCTACGGCAGGAGAAAAAGACGGTGTATCTATCATTTTTGTATTTAAACTATTTATTCCTCTGAATCGACACGATTTCATAATAAAATTGTAGTCTACCGGTAAATTGTAAACATATTCAAAATAAATATACATCTGTGATTAATAAACTAATTTGCTCAAATGTTTTACTTCCTCTTCCAAAACCTAATAAATTAAAATCAGAATTTCACCATTGCGGATATGCCTATAGGCGGGAACAAGTTGAATTCACTTTCATTTGTATATTTGTTAATGGTCAGCCATTCGTTTTAATAGTTACTCATGAACAATATATGTAAAGGAATAAAAAAAGATACCTATGAAGCTCAGCTCATGATAAGATGCACAAAACTTACAAGAGAAATTATAAAACAATATGGCCTATATTTTGAGCTAGTAAGAGATCACAAACCCTTTTCATCTATGAACAAACTCAGTGGCTGGATGGTGTTGCATTTTCTCTGCTATGAACATAAATCGAGGCCTTGGACGATTATCCTGTGCAATCCTCATGAGGGGATCCAAATTCAGAATGGCGTTCCTTTTCCTTGTCTTGATTAAAACCAAGCTTGAGAAACCCTGCTCACATAAATATGATGTTGGCATCTGCACAAACATGGATGTAGCTAGCTCAGCTGGCTCCCTGTACTCTGGAACGTGAAGCAGGGAAACCCACAAGTCCAAGGGGCGAGCAAATGTTTGGAAAGCTGCTTCTTGACAGTAACCAACTTTAAGCTTTAATAAGACATCAGAATCTTTTGTTCCATCATTTGAAAATGTATTAAGTGCCCACATGTTGGAGGTCAAGCTGTCATTCTCCCTGTCTGTAAAATGAAAATCGAGGTTTTCCTGCATCAGATCCAGTGACTTCTCTGATTCATGCAAATGATGCTCCCAGCCACACTCTTTCATATAGTTATCGAATACCTCAAAATGAGAAAAAAAAACATCTTTGCTACATAGTTTTTCCATATTTCTTTCACCTTCAGTTTGAATCCATTTACTTTACCGATACTTGTAAAAATATCTACCACTCCTTTGCCTTGCCATGGATGACAGATTTGCCAGCCAGAATGTGTCCTGACACATGCCACGGGGTGAAGCCAGCACTGTACTGAGGTAGAGGGGCTAATCACACTGACGTGCTTTCTTGATGTATAAATAAAAACCCACACTGACAGACGATAGAGTTACATTTTTAACCAAACAGTTTCGGCCCTGAAGATGGTGGCAGTGTCCACCGAAACTGTTTGGTTAAAAATAAGGGTTGTATTGCTAAACATTTCGTCGCCCAAGTTCACCTATTCGACAAGGCTTTCATAGGAGTTCTGGGAATTTTCAGGGGTAGTTTTATGACCCTGGTGGTAGTTTGACCCTTCTTCTGTACCATGAACCTAAAGAAACACTCATTAGAATCCGACTGACCCCCTCTTTGACCTTTAGAAATAGCTGATGTGAGAACCAAAAGTGCCTCATAATACCAACCTAACTCTTTCGTCTGCCAGTGTGGGTTGTTACTTATACAGCATTGTACTGTTTCTCTTTTCTACTTCAACAACCGGCATGAAGCATTGATGTCGTCCACCTCCTGCCCACCTCAAGACAGCCGTCCACCCCACATCTTAACCCGGTAGCTGCGGGGGTCATGTTTCTTAGGTTAGGTTAGGTTAGGTTAGGTTAGGTTACTATCCATATCAGACGCTATGACATACCGTTTTTCGCACATATCTTTCAAACGAAGACTCGGATCAGCATGGGGCTTTGTCACAGACTGTTTCACACATTCCGCTAATTTTTGACGCTATTGTGCAATGCCAGATACGGTTGATTATGGTGTTTACTCTTGACTGTGATGGCAAAACCTGCGTGAGCCACTTACACATTCGAACAGGTGAGGCGTGACGTGTTTGTGACGTGTATCCACCTCCTACCTCCACCCCTGGCTTCCCCTACTCCCATCCCTCCTTTTCCCTCCTTCTCCACCGCACTCTCTCCCCCCGCCCTCTTTCTCCCCAATCTCTCTCTCTCTCTCTCTCTCTCTCTCTCTCTCTCTCTCTCTCTCTCTCTCTCTCTCTCTCTCTCTCTCTCTCTCTAAGAATAGCAGCCACATCCTTTTCCAACCCAGGCGTTGTATAAGCCAGAGCAGAAAAAAAATTAGAGGATCAGAGGGAGCAAATGAATCAGCTAATTTGCGAAGCAGAATGGAGCGCGTGAATGCACCAGACAACGCTGGGAAAAGGTCTGTGGGCCATATTTTTAAACATTTCTGCGCCCAAGAACACGTAATTTACTAGTCTTTCGTGGGAGTTTAGGGCATTTCCAGGGGTACTCTTATGATCCTGGTGATAGTCTGAGCCTTCTTCTCTACCGTGAACCTAAAAGAACACTCATTAGAACTCGGTTAGCCTCCTTTTGGCCTTTGGAAATAGTTGGTGTGAGGGGCGGGAGCATCTGACAATACCAACCACAGACCCCGGGGAGACTAGAGGTGACTGGCGACGACGACGATGATGGTGATGATAATGGGGATGCATTATACTTTTACTAACAGAAAATTTGCATGTTGGATGTAGCCCTGACCTCTTAAAAGTGATTCACAAGAGCTTGATTGGAGGGAAATATTTCGTAAGATAGAGGAATCGATGATATTTCAGATACAAAAAAAATATTATTGGAATGTTGTTTTCCTTTCTAGCTAGGCCTCTTATAAAAGAAATACCAGTCCACTTGAAAATTATGAAGTTAAGTCATTCGAGAGAAGCGTTTTGAGCATCATTTTCCTCCGCTGCATCTGAAGGCCGCTCCGCTCAGGACCGAAGTAAGAACTTGCTTCGATCTTGGCTCCGCTGAGTTGGCATGCCGAGCGCGTGATAAGGAACACTTGTGTCATGGAAATGATCATGATGACTGCTGATGCTCCCACACCCGCTGCCACCGGCCCATTTTTTTTTTTTTTTTTTTTTTTTTTACGTGTAAGCCTATTGCGCCGGTAGGCTCTCTTGAGGGGCCTGGATGGTAGTCGCCCCCAGCCCGTCGTGGCGCAGGCAAGTATTTACAGTGGTGCCATCTTCTCTGCTGCTACTATTGCTACTACTACTCCACACCATTAACTACAGACCATTATTTATTGACTTGCATCTCATCACAAAACTCTACATTTGTTTTCAAAATCATCATCAGACCTACTTTCGAAGCACTGCTCCTCAACTCGGTGCCCACATTCTCACGCGGAGCGGCTCTCATGACTCTTCCCCAAGGCCACAGAGAAGATGAACCGGGTTTTCATGGGCGATTTTCACGCTCAAGATGCAGAAGTCCGGTAAATCTGTCATTGGACCACTACACAGTTCATGAAAATCCCAGCAGCTTCTCGAGAGCCTTTTCAAACAGTAGTGGCGGAGGTAATCGAATACTCGTAATCGATTACTATCTGAATAATATTAAGTGCAGTTGAGTATTTTTACATTAATAGAATTCTTGAAATGATTACTACAGTAGATTTATATAAACGTTTAAGTTACCGGTAAATGTTTCTCTGAGAAATAAAGGAAAACTTGAGTATATGCTCGGAACGTTTTCTTTGATGCCACTGGGTGCATGCAGGGCATAACTATGCAGTGCACCCTTCATCTGTAGGTTCATATAATGAAGCTTTTGATCTATGAAGAGGTTTCTTGAATAGTATTCCAAATCAGAGAAAGAAGTAGCTAATGAAAACAAAAGCTGAAATGCCAGGATTTTTCTCTTTTTCTACACTCCCACTGTCCCACACATCCATCCAAAGAGGTACCCCACTGGCTAAGTGCGTTATGGGAGGCTCGCCCATCAGGCAAGTCAGCATTACAAAGCGTGACTTGGAAAATGAGCAACAAGCAGCGAGGGGGCACGAACCCGTCCAGTGGCGGCAGACACGGGGACGAAGAGCGTGACTAAGGTGCGCGGACAGTCCGCGCACCTTAGGCACCGCTCAGCGCGGTGCCTCCACAGGTGCTGGATGTCGGGGTGTACACTGGCGCTAGTACACTGTCGGCGGCCCTGGCGCTGCCCCCCGACGGTGAGGTGCACGCCATGGACATCGACGAAGAGAATATGAAAGTTGGTAAGGAACTCGGCGATGTGTGTGTGTGTGTGTGTGTGTGTGTGTGTGTGTTTACCTAGTTGTAGTTCTACAGGGCCTGGGCTTCCGTGTGTGTGTGTGTGTGTGTGTGTGTGTATATATATATATATATATATATATATATATATATATATATATATATATATATATATATATATATATATATATATATATATATATATATATATATATATATATATATATATATATATATATATATATATATATATATATATATATATATATATATATATATATATATATATATATATATATATATATATATATATATATATATATATATATATATATATATATATATATATATATATATATATATATATATATATATATATATATATATATATATATATATATATATATATATATATATATATATATGTCTCTCAAGCATCTTTCTTTTCTCAATTTTTTTACTGTCCTCGTGTGTTGCTGGTGTTTCTTCCTTCTCGTAGTAGTAACTCCTCATTGTCTACTTCTTCCATTTTATTCCATAATTTATAAATTTGTATTAGGTCTCCCCTTCCTCTTCTTTGTTCCAATGTTGGTCGTCAAAGTAACGGCCTCGTGTTCAGGAGGACGCGAGTTCAATCCCCGCCCGGTACCACCAAGCTGGGATTTTTCAGCCGCCGCCGAGTGGCTTAAAACTACCCACATGCTGTCCAGAAGACCACCCATCAACCCGGACTCTAGATTCAAGGATCAAAAATGAGCTCTGGGAGGGCAGCATGAGCCAATGCAAGATGGCGCCACTATAAACACTCGCCTGCGCCAGAACGGGCTGGGCCGACCATCAGGACCCACCGGAATGAAGCCTTGGACCGACCATCAGGATCCACCGGGAAGAAGCCTACCGGCGCAATAGGCAGCAATGTAAAAAAAAAAAAAAAAAAAAAATCTTCATATGACAATCCCTCCAGTTCTTGAACCATTTCGTTGCCATCCTTTGTATTCTTTCAACTTTTTTTTTACGTGTTTCTTCTTATGAGGAGACCATACAGTTTCCGCATATTCTAGTTTTGGTCTAATCATAGTGGTATATATTATGTTTTTCATCATATCCTTATCCATGTAGTGGAATGCCATACGAGGGTAGACAAGGCCCTTGTATATGGACAGCATCTGTGGATCTTGGACAGAGCTTGGATTGAGCTGTCTCCGTCTGAGGCCACTAGAGTTGCCAGACCATGTGTGGGTAAAGCCATGTTTCTTGATATCACTCAGGCATCTGGTTAATCGTTTCCGTTTCCTTCATTGCTATGTACAATGCGATCAGATTCCTTCTTTCTTCTATGCTTTTTAAGATTAATGCTGTAACTGCCATCCGTGGTTCTACATGACCATCGCAGACAGCAAGCAGTGACGACCCCTCAGCCGCACCGTGTTAGGGACTTAACGAATCCCTTCTCCCCGCAGGCAAGCCCTTCTGGGAGCAGGACGGCGTGGCGCACAAGATCCACGTCCACATCGGGGCTGCCTCCGCCACCCTGCAGCGGTTCATCGACGAGGGCCAGGCCGGCACCTTCGACTTCACCTTCATCGACGCGGACAAGGTGAACTACACCCAATATTTAGAGCAGTGCCTGGTGCTCGTGCGAGGCGGCGGCATCATCGCCTTCGACAACACTCTTTGGAAGTGCGCAGTGCTTGACCCCAGCGACCAGAAGCCCGATACGGTGGCCCTGAGGAAGCTGAACGAGAAGCTGAAAGATGATCCGCGCATCGATCTGTCTTTCTTCAATGTCGACGACGGTTTGTCTCTCTGTTTCGTCAAGTAGTGATTTGGAATGTTGATACACGTTTTATTCCATCCTATCTTTGGGCCAGGTCGACAGTCCAACACAGAGTCATTGTAAGCGCCGAAACCAAACTTTATTCTCCACAATGATCCGTTATTTCTACTCAATACCAGATACTAAAGAGATTTCCTGTGTGGTTTTCTATAGTTTCCTTCTTTTTATATCAATGCCAAACACTATACAAGGAATTTTCATGGTATTTTGTGTTTGGTTGGGACGCTTACAAACTTGCTGTAATGGACTGTAAAACTGGTCCTTTGTTTATTCAAGAGATCATGAGGGCGCTGTAAACACAAATAGCTGAACACGATGGTATGGTCAGAGAGAGGAGTGGGAGATGAAGGAATTTAAGTCACATTAGTATATACCAAGTTGTATGAGCGACACACACACACACACACACACACACACACACACACACACACACACACACACACACACATACACATACAACACACACAACAAACAAACAAACAAACACACACACACACACACACACACACACACACACACACACACACACACACACACACACACACACACACACACACACACACTGTATAATCCATGCGAGTCAATGAATGGGTTTCATCAATGTTCTTCAAACTTTTTCAACGTCGTCCACCCCGGGGTAAATCTTTAAGAAATCTGTCCACCCTAACTCTCCAACTGCTGTAATACCTCACATTCCTGATCTTATATATCTAATTATAAAGCCTACGGCAGGAGAAAAAGACGGTGTATCTATCAATTTTGTATTCTAACTATTTATTCCTCTGAATCGACACGATTTCATAATAAAATTGTAGTCTACTGGTAAATTGTAAACATATTCAAAATAAATATACATCTGTGATTAATAAACTAATTTGCTCAAATGTTTTACTTCCTCTTCCAAAACCTAATAAATTAAAATCAGAATTTCACCATTGCGGATATGCCTATAGGCGGGAACAAGTTGAATTCACTTTCATTTGTATATTTGTTAATGGTCAGCCATTCGTTTTAATAGTTACTCATGAACAATATATGTAAAGGAATAAAAAAAGATACCTATGAAGCTCAGCTCATGATAAGATGCACAAAACTTACAAGAGAAATTATAAAACAATATGGCCTATATTTTGAGCTAGTAAGAGATCACAAACCCTTTTCATCAATGAACAAACTCAGTGGCTGGATGGTGTTGCATTTTCTCTGCTATGAGCATAAATCGAGGCCTCGGACGATTATCCAGTGCAATCCTCATGAGGGGATCCAAATTCAGAATGGCGTTCCTTTTCCTTGTCTTGATTAAAACCAAGCTTGAGAAACCCTACTCACATAAATATGATGTTGGCATCTGCACAAACATGGATGTAGCTAGCTCAGCTAGCTCCCTGTACTCTGGAACGTGAAGCAGGGAGACCCACAAGTCCAAGGGGCGAGCAAATGTTTGGAAAGCTGCTTCTTGACAGTAACCAACTTTAAGCTTTAATAAGACATCAGAATCTTTTGTTCCATCATTTGAAAATGTATTAAGTGCCCACATGTTGGAGGTCAAGCTGTCATTCTCCCTGTCTGTAAAATGAAAATCGAGGTTTTCCTGCATCAAATCAAGGTGTTTGATGATCAGTTCACACAACGGTACATCCAGTGACTTCTCTGATTCATGCAAATGATGCTCCCAGCCACACTCTTTCATATAGTTATCGAATACCTCAAAATGAGAAAAAAAACACCTTTGCTGCATAGTTTTTCCATATTTCTTTCACCTTCAGTTTGAATCCATTTACTTTACCGATACTTGTAAAAATATCTACCACTCCTTTGCCTTGCCATGGATGACAGATTTGCCAGCCAGAATGTGTCCTGACACATGCCACGGGGTGAAGCCAGCACTGTACTGAGGTAGAGGGGCTAATCACACTGACGTGCTTTCTTGATGTATAAATAAAAACCCACACTGACAGACGATAGAGTTACATTTTTAACCAAACAGTTTCGGCCCTGAAGATGGTGGCAGTGTCCACCGAAACTGTTTGGTTAAAAATAAGGGTTGTATTGCTAAACATTTCGTCGCCCAAGTTCACCTATTCGACAAGGCTTTCATAGGAGTTCTGGGAATTTTCAGGGGTAGTTTTATGACCCTGGTGGTAGTTTGACCCTTCTTCTGTACCATGAACCTAAAGAAACACTCATTAGATCCGATTGACCCCCTCTTTGACCTTTAGAAATAGCTGATGTGAGAACCAAAAGTGCCTCATAATACCAACCTAACTCTTTCGTCTGCCAGTGTGGGTTGTTACTTATACAGCATTGTACTGTTTCTCTTTTCTACTTCAACAACCGGCATGAAGCATTGATCTCGTCCACCTCCTGCCCACCTCAAGACAGCCGTCCACCCCACATCTTAACCCTGTCCAGCCTAAGGTGAACCATCCACCCAGTTTGAATGCACTGGGTTACATATATACTTACGGAAGAAAAAAAAACACGACTTAATAAGCAGGAAGATATTAAAAGCTGAAAATAAAATACCCGATGAATCAAGTGATCGACCTAACAACTATGGCTGATGATCCCGCGCTAAGAATATTCTATCTACCTATCTACCTCTTATCGGGAAAGAAGCGTCACATGAACGGTGAGTCAGGTCTTGCATGGTGTAGGAGGCCCCGCCCACCGCCCGCCCCTCGCCCCGCCCATGACTCGCCTCGCATATACCCGGGGTTGCAGCGGCCGGGACTCAGACGGCGGGGCATTAGTGGAGAGAGTACTATCGCTGTGAGTGGTCTGTGTTGCACCCAGCCCCTTACACACTCAACGCACGCAAACCGACACACACACACACACACACATATGCGCGGTTTAGTAAAGTTACATGTTTCTTGCGGTGCGTGGAGAGGGTCGTAGCGTGTGAGGTGCGGTGTGAGGTCTCTTACCTGTAATTGCGGTTACCGGTGTCACACGTGCGCGCAGGTAGACTTACGACGCTACTGATGGTAAGTATGCATGTGTGTGTGTGTGTGTGTGTGTGTGTGTGTGTGTGTGTGTGTTTTAAGTTCTTGAAGCATCATAAGCAGTAAAACACGAATGACAGAATGAATTACAGACTTTTACACACACACACACACACACACACACACACACACACACACATATGAGTAATCTGTAGTACTTTATAGTTACTCAGAAATTACAACATTATGGGTTAGTAGTATCCTTATCGCATAAAATCACATACTCAGACCGGAAACAGAGAGTCATGAAAAAAGTGTGCAGTGAAGTGTGTGTGTGTGTGTGTGTGTGTGTGTGTGTGTGTGTGTGTTGTAAAGCTGTGGTCAATAAACTACTACTACTATTACTACTACTACTGTATGCGTGTGTGTGTGTGTGTGTGTGTGTGTGTGTGTGTGTGTGTGTGTGTGTGTGTGTCCTTTACCTCCCAAAACCTAGCCAGTGAGTCACATAAAAAGGAAAGTCAAAACAATAGCGGAAAACATCGTTGTGAAAATACTAAACAGACTCTCACGGATACACGAGAGAGAAGGGAGAAGAAAACAGAAGGAGAGGAGAGGATCGTCAAGCTGGCTCGTTGGGTAGCAAGTTAGTTTTGATTATAGTGTTTTTGTTTCGCTACACTGATAATTTATGAGACTTGGGAGAGCTTACGGCCGCTCTTCCCTTTTCAATCAATGTTCAGGCGTACTTTACACCACCGTACTCAGAGCATAGTATTTACCTGTATCTGACGCCTACACATTTGATAAGGCTTTAGGAGAGTTTGTGTTTGCATTTCCATGGATACTTTTACGAGCCCGGTGATAGTCTGACAAGCCTTCTGCACCATGGACGGGGAAAACACGCATGAGAACCAGACTAATCTCCTTTGTGGACTTTGGAAATAGTTGTTGTTGGACCCAAAAGCGTCGGAGAATCCTTTGGTAGAGGACTTACCGTTGCCCGATTATCGTACTCAGAGCATAGTATTTACAGGTTTCTGACGCCTAGCTATTCCCAAGAAACATCAGGATCTATCTCTTTTAACGATAACTATAAATGAGTTTCGTTTTTGGAGCCCAGAAGACAGTTTTGGGGGTAGGAAGTCGGGAAATATAAGCGGCTGGTTGCGATTGTCGTACTCAGCCGCTTATATTTCCCGGCTTCCTACCCACAAACTGTCTTCTGGGCTCCTATAACGAAACTCATTTATAGTTATCGTTAAAAGAGTTAGAGCCTGATGTTACTTTACACCCTTCGCACTTTAGACTTTCTAGTGTGTAAGTTAAGTTGTTAGGTTGTAGTCGTACCGAAATTGACCTCTTTTTTGGTCACTCTTCTTAACTCTTTTTTTTTTTTTATATATACTGTAGGAGCAGTGATTTGCAAGGTTTTTTCTCATTATTGTTTTTTTTTGGCCTTTGAACTGTTCACTAAAAAAAAAAATTAATTCAGACCATCACCACCACCTCAAGTAACACCACCATTATCATCCTCACCACCACCACCACCTAATAGTTCTAAACCATCTAAAATACGACAACCACTATACTATCTGTCCCTACTACTACTACTACTACTAACCACCGCGCTAACCACTGCATCCCGGAGGCTCATAATAGTGTAGGATACCTTAATAAGCAAGCTGTCTCCACATGTTTTCCTTGACAGCATTTCGCACTAAATAGCACAGTGAGCGTATTCAATATAACCAAAAGTTCCTGATTTGGTTCATTGGTACTAAAACGGCAACTCTGAAGGACACATATTCCCAAACACTTCTGAGCATTTTTTTTTTTTTTTTTACAACAAAGGAGACGGCTCAAGGGCAATAAAAAGTGGGAAAAAAAAGCAAAGCCCGCTATTCGCCGCTCCCATAACAGACAATAGTAAAGAATAGCCAAAAGAGAGGTCAATTTCGGGTGGAGAGGCGTCTTGATACTCAATACATCTATCTGAAAAGTCTGTCGTAGATTGAAAAAAGATACACCAAACAAATGAAACCAAGAAATATGAGTGGAAAAAGAGTTTAAGAGGGGAACACATATGGAAAAAGGAAAATCAAAATACTGAATCTTGAGCTACACTAGACTTATAGCATCGGAATGTGTCGGAATAAGATCAGAACCTCTTTAACACATGCCAAAGATATAGAAAAAAATATATCTCGAGCAAATAAAAGCAAGCATCGGAATGTGTCAGAATAAGATCAGAACCTCTTTAACACATGCCAAAGATATAGAAAAAAATATATCTCAAGCAAATAAAAGCAAGCATCGGAAAGTGTCAGAATAAGATCAGAACCTATTTAACACATGCCAAAGATATAGAAAAAAATATATCTCGAGCAAATTAAAGCAAGGAACACGCGAGGAAAAAGAAGTTAGGGAGAGAAAACATGAAAACAAGGAGATTCAATGACCCTAGTGGAAGTGTGACAAGGTTTCTGAGCAGTGGACGGAAGAACACTCACGATATCTCGACTAATCTTCTCTGTAGCCTTTGAA
>NC_066528.1:15479514-15509514 GCF_024679095.1 Eriocheir sinensis | reverse complement strand
ATGTTTAATAAGAATATGACTTTTTACATCATCATTCTCTTACTTTGGTTCGTTTCTTGGGGTTTCTTACGTTCATGGTACAGAAGAAGGGTCAAGCTACCACCAGAGTCATAAAAGCACCTCTGGGATGTCTGAAACTCCTCCAAAAGCCTTGCCAAATGTGTGTTTCTTAGGTTCATGGTACAGAAGAAGGGTCAAGCTACCACCAAGGTCATAAAAGCACCTCTGAAAATGCTTGAAATTCCTCCAAAAGCCTTGCCAAATGTGTGTTTCTTAGGTTCATGGTACAGAAGAAGGGTCAAGCTACCACCAGAGTCATAAAAGCACCTCTGGAATGTCTGAAACTCCTCCAAAAGCTTTGTCAAATGTATGTTTCTTAGGTTCTCTCAGGAGTGTTTTCTTCACGTTCAGGGTACAGAAGCCTCGTCAGACTACCACCAGGCTCACAAAACTACCCAAGGAAAGACCCACAACCACACGAAAGCCTTGCCAGTTGTGAATGCTTAGCCGCCGAAATGGTTCTATGTCTCGTTGTTTTGGTTACGAACTCTTGAGCCACCACCACCAGGGTCACAAAACTACCTACGGAAAGGGCCACAACTCCTACGAAAGCCTTGTCAACTGTGTGTGTTCTTAGGCGCTGAAATGGTTAACAAAAGGATATGTCCCGTTGCGTTTTGGTTGCGAACTCTTGAGCCAAACAGCAGAGGCATAAAGGTTAACATTAGACACACACAGACAGATGGACTCAAGTGACGCTAACAACGCGGCGTCGCTAGAGACTGTGTATAAACAAGGGAATCAGTTCAACAAAGGGTCGTAAGTTAGCTGAGAGAGATCCTCGGTGACGTAACAGTTTATACGAGACGCGTAATAACCTTCGCCTTGCCGGGATCTCTGGCAGCCCAAGGTGATATGTAGACAGTGACTTGATAAGGGTGACAGTTTGAGGGTAGATAAATGACATAAGAGAGTAGATTAGAAATGTACTACGCTAAACGGTTCTTTCCATTTGCCTTCCAGAATTATGGGTGAGATGCGATCCTTTGCCCATGGTATTTCCTAGGCAATGAAAATGTAGACAGTGAAGTGATAAGGGTGACAGTTTGAGGGTAGATAAATGACATGAGAGAGTAGATTAGAAATGTACTACGCTAAACGGTTCTTTCCATTTGCCTTCCAGAATTATGGGTGAGATGCGATCCTTTGCCCATGATATTTCCTAGGCAATGAAAATGTAGACAGTGAAGTGATAAGGGTGACAGTTTGAGGGTAGATAAATGACGTAAGAGAGTAGATGAGAGATATGCTACACTAGACGCTAATTTCCTCTATTTTTCTCATTTTCTACACTCTTTTCCGTTATTTTCACTATTTTTATTTTTGTTTTTTTAAGTTTTGTTTTGGTATTCAGGAGAGTTAAAATTATTGAAAAGGTGACCATTAAGAGGCTTAGAAAATTAGTTTTGAGGTATACGATGTTCTGTACGCGAATCGGGAACGCTGGGCCGACTACCTGAGGCCCTTGGTGGTCGTAAAAGGCACAGACACGCGAACCCGGCGCCAATATCTTGTTTGTCTTAGATATTCATGGGCGCTGTCAGTCACTTCGCGGCCTGGTTCTCTCTCTCTCTCTCTCTCTCTCTCTCTCTCTCTCTCTCTCTCTCTCTCTCTCTCTCTCTCTCTCTCTCTCTCTCTCTCTCTCTCTCTCTCTCTCTCTCTCTCTCTCTCTCTCTCTCTTCTCTCTCTCTCTCTCTCTCTCTCTCTCTCTCTCTCTCTCTCTCTCTCTCTCTCTCTCTCTCTCTCTCTCTCTCTCTCTCTCTCTCTCTGTCTCACTCTCTCTCCCTCTCTCTCTCTGTCTCTCTCTCTCTCTCTCTCTCTCTCTCTCTCTCTCTCTGTCTCTCTCTCTCTCTCTCTCTCTCTCTCTCTCTCTCTCTCTCTCTCTCTCTCTCTCTCTCTCTCTCTCTCTCTCTCTCTCTCTCTCTCTCTCTCTCTCTCTCTCTCTCTCTCACATTATCCATCCCTTCCTGGTCTCCTCTTTCCCACTTCTCCTCTCCCTCCCTTCCCCTCTCCCACATTTCTCTTCCCATCCTGTTCTTTTCTTTCCTCCTTTCTCTCCCACATACTTTCCTTCCCTTCCTGTCCTCTTTCCTCCTCCTCCTCCTTTCCCTCCCTTCCTCTCACTTTCCTTCCCATCCTTCCCTTCCCGTTCTTCTTCTTCCTCTCCTATTCCTCCTCCTCGTCCCTCTTGTAGACTAATGATTGATGCGTCGAAATGTGAGACACTTTGTTCTTTTTTTGGTATAAGGTATTGATTTGGATGATATATAACGCAAAGGTGTAAAAAAAGGTAAGTATGTAGGTCAGCTGGCCCTGCACACACACACACACACACACACACACACACACACACACACACGCTACCATACCCAGCTATCCTCCTCACCTATCCCCACACACGTTATCCCCCTTCCCTTTCCTCCCCCTTCCCTTCCCCATCCCTTCTCCTATCCACCAGTCCCATCACTCTCCCATCCCTCCCCCTCCCCCCCCCCCACCACCACAAGACCTCGCCCACCTACAGTATTAGAGTCACGTTTTATTGTTCTCCACGCCCTGCATAGGTAAGGGATAAGAAGAACCTAATACCACTATATATGGATGAAGCTTTCCTGCGTAGCATCTGACACCTGAAGCTCCTAATATGTACCTTTCACCTGGACAGTCATACGTAGAGACATGCATCGGACGGTATTTTAACCTGTTGAAATGCGCGTCAAGAGAAACCAACCCAAGTAACAAGGTGGTGAAGAAAAGTCATATTCTTATTTCGGCGTCCAAACACACACATTTGACAAGGCTTTCCATGGTTGGTTTTATGACTCTGGTGGTAGACTTAAGAGAACCCGGAAAAACAACCCAAGTAAGAAAGTGGTGGAGAAAAGCCATATTCTAATTATTTCGGGGTCCAAACACACGCATTTGATAAGGCTTTCGTGGGAGCAGTGAGAGGCATTTCCATGGATAGTCTTATGGGCCTGGTGGTGATCTGACGAAGTTTTGTACCATGAACGCGAAAAAACATCCAAAGTAAGAGAAAGGTGAAGACAAAAAGCGATATTCTCATTAGACATTTCAGCGCTCAAGCACACACACATTTGACAAGGCTTTCGTGGGAGCTGTGGGAGACATTTCCATGGGTAGTTTTATGAGCCTGGTGGTGGTAGTATGACGAAGCTTCTGTACTATTAACGTCAAGAAAACACACATGATATACCGAGAAACGAACCAAAGTAAGAGAAAGGTGAAGAAAAAAAGCGATATTCTCATTAGACATTTCAGCGCTCAAGCACACACACATTTGGCAAGGCTTTCGTGGGAGCTGTGGGAGGCATTTCCATGGGTAGTTTTATGACCCTGGTGGTGGTAGTATGACGAAGCTTCTGTACTATTAACGTCAAGAAAACACACATGATATACCGAGAAACGAACCAAAGTAAGAGAAAGGTGAAGAAAAAAAGCGATAATCTCATTAGACATTTCAGCGCTCAAGTACACACACATTTGGCAAGGCTTTCGTGGGAGTTATGGGAGGCATTTCCATGGGTAGTGTTATGAGCCTGGTGGTGGTCTGACGAGGCTTCTGCACCATGAACGTCAGTAAAACGCTCATTATAACCCGGAAAAACAACCCAAGTATCAAAGTGGTAAATTCTTTCGTGGGAGTTCTGGGAGGCATTTCCATGGGTAGTGTTATGAGCCTGGTGGTGGTCTGACGAAGCTCCTGAACCCCATGAACGTAAAGGAAACTCTCATTAGAACCCGACCAATCCCCTTTTCGACCTTTGGAGATAGTTGACGTAAGAAGTGGAAGGGTCTGAGAAAACCAACCAGTCACTTCAGCTTCGAGGAATGATGAAATAAGAAATAAAAGTGAGCATCGCAAAGACTCATGCGCACTTGTCTATAACACGCACTCACCTCCAGCTCATGTTCTTCTTCCTACTTCTTCGCCTTGTATGGTCAACGTTAACGAGAAGACCTTCGATTCATTAGCGTCATGAAATACACCTGGAATACGAGGATGAAACGTGTTGTTGCTGTTGTACTTGTTGTTGCTGGGAGTGACGCAAGATTCCCGAACGGCGGCACGAGAGGAATTGGTTTTAGGAAGAGTTTTAAGAACGTGAAGTAGCTACGCGTGGCCTCAGTGCTCATCTCTGTCGCATTAGCCCTGACTTATTAATGACAACTTGAACAGACGCGAACAATTGTAGGAGTGGTTAAGAGAGTAGTAGTAGTAGTAGTAGTAGTAGTAGTAGTAGTAGTAGTAGTAGTAGTAGTAGTAGTAGTAGTAGTAGTAGTAGTAGTAGTAGTAGTAGTAGTAGTAGTAGTAGTAGTAGGAATAATGGTATGACAGTATGAGACATTATCAGAGGCAATATAAGTGAAAAAATAGTATTATATGAGGAAGGAAGGATGGGAAGGAGAGTGAGAGAAAGGAAGGGAAGGAGAGGAGGAGGAGAAATGCGGAAGAGGGAGAGAGAAGGACAGGAAAGTGTGGGAGAGAGGAAAGGAGGGAAAGGAGAAGGAGGAGGAAGAATGCGAAAGAAGCGTTTACCAGAATAGCTTGAAGTTAAGAAACCCATCCGCGTGAAGAACAGTAACATGGATAGTATTTGAGACATTATAAACAGCACTAGTAAAGGAGAAACAATAACAGCAGTAGTGAGGGGCTTCGGGATGTTTTGAAGTGAGTTAAGAGGATTAGTAAGGGTGATTTAGACGAGGTACTTACATTAAAAGAAAAACTGATGGAAGAACGACACAGTAACGGGTATGGGATGGGTAAATTCAATCTCAAGAAGGAGTGAAGGACATAGGCAAGAAATGACTCACGAAAAGGCTAGGGGATGAGCGGAACAAAGCAAGACTGTATGTATGAAAGTAGAGACAAGAGAAGAGAATAACGAAAGAAATAGGGAAAGTATAAGATGAAAGTAGGAAAAAGAAAACACAATGAAGTAAAGAAGAAAAAGTGTATGATAAAACGAAGCAAAATGAGTAATAAATTAGAGAGAAGGGAAACAAGGAAGGAGGGGGAAACGAAAGTAAAATAGGAAAGGAAGTAGAAGAAAAAGAAGAATATGATGAGAAAAAAAAGTGTAATGAAGCCAAGCAGCATGAAAAATAAAAAGGGGGAGATGGATAAAAAGAAGAGGAGGAAAACTATGATAAAGGAGATGAAAGTAGAAGAAAAGGAGAAGAAAGCAAAGTAGAATAATAAAACGAAGCAGAACGAAGGATGGAATAGGAGGAAAAAATAGAAGGAAAAAATGATGAAATGCGATGAAAGTGTGAGAGAAAAAGAGAGAAGGAAACAATGAGACAAATAGAACATAGAAGAAAAAATATATAGAAAAATAGGAAAATAAATAGAAAAATAGAAGGAAAAAATGATAGAGGCGATGAAACAGAGAGAGAGAGAGAGAGAGAGAGAGAGAGAGAGAGAGAGAGAGAGAGAGAGAGAGAGAGAGAGAGAGAGAGAGAGAGAAAAAACAATGAAAAAAAATAATAATAATAACATAATAAAAAACAACTGAAGTCCTAACAACAAAGGAATGATGTATCGTATATGGACGGGAAGGGAATTAGAAGCAGCCATGTGTTGACCGTCTGGCTTCTTTAGTCTCCTTATAACCTTGTGTGTCCTTATGTAAGAGTCGTAACGTACACACTAACACACGTGGGAAGCAACAGTGTCCTAATCAGCTATGCAATTCGGTGTCTGTGTACAAAACGTGCAGTGGTTAGGTATGGCGAGGGATTAACACCTCCTCCTCCTTCTCCATCTCCTCCTCCTTCTCCATCTCCTCCTCCTTCTCAATCTCCTCCTCCTTCTCCATCTCCTCCTCCTTCTCCATCTCCTCCTCCTTCTCCATCTCCTCCTCCTTCTCCCTCATCTCGTTTTACGTCCTTTTCCTGGTACTCTTCTCCTTATATAGTCTGTCATTTCAACCTTTGCATTATTCAACCCCTTTCAGCAGAAGATCCTCTCAGCAGGAATTACAAGACTTCAGACTGGAGGCTGCACAACGCTTACGTAACCTTAGACCTTGCTCTCATTTCCGAATGGGGCAGAAGAAACCTTGTGTTTTTCAACGCCTCAAAAACTCAATTTCTCCACCTATCCACTCGACACAATATTCCAAACACCTATCCCCTATTCTTCGGCAACACTCAGCTGTCATCTTTTACACTAAACATCCTCGGTCTATCCTTAACTCAAAATCTTAACTGGAAACTTCACATCTCTTCTCTCACTAAATCAGCTTCCTCGAGATTGGGCGTTCTGTATCGTCTCCGCCAGTTTTTTTTAACCCCGCACAGTTGCTAACCATATACAGGGGATGCATTTCACCTGTGGGGGGGCTCCACTCACACAGCTCTTTTGGACAGAGTGGAGTCTAACGGCCGTATTCTCAGTGAATCTCTTCCCCCTTCACGCGAGGAAACAAGGCTTCGTGGACCAAACGGTATTCTCAGTGAAGAGGAGTGTCTTTGATGCAGCGCGCGAAGCGGCGAGCGGGAAAAAAATGAACTAATTTCCTCTCTTGACGAAGAGGAGGTGAAGGCCCGCTCTTCGCTAATATCTTCGCACATTTAATGCTTTATTACAACATTTTTCCATGTTGCTGTATTATTAATTGGGTATAAGAACAATTTAAGTTTTCTAGGCCTTATATAAAAAATAATACAATGCGAGAAACAATATTTTTCTGTTTATTCAAGACTTCACGGTTCCTATGATAATTTAAGCCAACACTGAAACACACCTCTCAACCAGCACGCCCCGCCCTTTAGTCTCAACTATTCACAACAGTTATCTTTTTTGAGCGTTTGTAGGGCGGGCACTTCGAACCATAAGCATGCATTAAGATTGCTGGGATGAATTTTAAAGTGACGGACTAACAGGCTTTCTCCGGGCGCTTGTTTCACAAGTCTGTATGAATATGTGGTGGTATTCGGTACTCCGTGCTGGGCTTAACACAGCCAATCTCCAAACTCGTGACGTCACCTGTGGGTGGAGCTTAGCAAAGCTCAGCAATATAGATGCTACCATTTTCCACCCACTGATAGGAGCTCTAAAGCTAGTTAAAATATATTTACAAGTGAGAAATAACGAAGGGAAAAAGAGATGTCTCATGGAACAGGAGGAAAATAAAGAAAATAAAAGCAGTTTATTCTAACGAGGTCTCCTAAGCTCCGCCCACAGGTAACGGGATGATACGAAAGTGAAGCAAACATAGCCACGGGTACCAACCAATTAAATGCATCAATGTAAAATTTCTGCTATATATAATGTATGTCACTGTATCAAGCACTGTTTACATAAATATTAGTCACACTATATAATCCATTATATAAATGTACCTAAATTGCATTAAGGTTTCGGTTTTCAACGTTTGTTTGATTTGCAGTAGTACCAACACTACACGGAAAGATTGTTTCGAAGGTTAGGAACTGGGCATACCCTTCAGCGGAAACACACTCTCTAAGAGACGCTTCGACGAAGAGGGAAGAGCTTCACTGAGAATATGGCCGTAAGGCTCTTCGTCTCATCAACTCCCCTCCTCCTGACAATCTTCTACCTCTTAAATTCCACTGCCATGTTGCATCTCTTTTATCTTCTATCGATATTTTCACGCTGACTGCTCCACTGAACTTGATAACCTAAGCCTATATATATATATATATATACCAAGTCAAGTCATACGCAGGTTTGTGGGAGGAGACACGGCCGAGGCGTGGTTTATGCGTGACACTGCTTGGAGCCAAACTAGAGAATGTAGAAACAGGGATTTAGATTTTACGAGGAAAGGCGTACTAATTTAAATCAATCACTTCAACATGCCCTCCTTCACACCCCACACCGCCGTTTGTAGTCATTTAAATTACAGTGACGCAATAGCACAATAAAAAGACATATATTTTCGTCAGTGGCTTGCCTGAACGCGCTGTGAAAGAAGGCGAGAATGCACATCCAGAGTGCAAAAATTAACCAGCACCTTTACTCTTTCATCCCTCACGCTGGTAAACTCTGGAACAATCTTCCTTCATCTGTATTCTCTCCTGCCTACGACTTGAGATCTTTCAAGAGGAGAGTTTCAATACATCTCTCCTCCCGAAATTTAGCCACTCAGTGATTTTCAGGCTTTTTTTCAGCCGTTTTCGTTTTTTTTTTTTTTTTGCCCTAGAGGTGTTTCTTTTACAGTAAAAAAAAAAAAAAACGACTAACTGACTGACTGGACTCTCTCTCATCCCCTCCTACTAACACCCCCATATTTACACTTTTCACAAGAAACACACATAAAAAAACAAATAATATATAAACGGATTACCCCCCCCCAAAAAAAAACGGAGAAATATAAAAAAAGAGAAGAAAACGCTGAAAAAAAAACGACAACGTTGAAAAGAAGAAAAAGGAAAAAGCCAAATTATATACAAGTAAAAATGACCTAAGAAAGTATATAAAAGCAAAGAAGTATAGAAAAAAAGAGAAGGAAATGCAGGAGAAAAAAAAGACAGCATTGAAAAGGGTGAGAAAAGGAACCCAAACTATATACAGGTAAAAATTTATGGTGTAAAAAAAGTATAAAAAAACGAAGAAGAGATATAGAAAAAAAGAAAAGGGAATGAAGAAGAAAAAAAAATATTGAAAAGGAAAAAAAAAAGACAAACCATATACAGGTAAAAATAAATGATTTGTAAAAAAAAAAAAGTATAAAAAAGCGATGAAGAACTATAGAAAAAAAAGAAAAGGGAATGAAGGAGAGAAAAAAACATTGAAAAGGAAAAAAAAAAAGAAAGCCAAACCATATACAGGAATAAATAATGATGCGTAAAAAATATATATATAAAAGCGAAAAAGAAATATAGAAAAAAACAGAAGGGGATGCAGGAGGGGAAAAACGACAGCATTGATGAGGAATAGAGAGGAAGAAAACTTATGATAACAAACACCGCTATAAGAGTCAACAGTCCCATAGAAACGCATCCCTTTCATTCACTTATATTTCATTCATACTGCACCCATCGCCTCCTCCTCCTCCTCCTCCTCCTCCTCCTTTTTCATCTCCTTTTACTTCCCTTCCTTGGTACTCTTCTTGAACAGCCTGGGACCTCAACCGAATAACTAACTGACTGACTGACTGACTGACTGAGTGACTGACTGACTGACTGACTGAGTGACTGACTGATGACTGACTGACTGAGTGACTAACTGACTGACTGACTGACTGACTGACTGACTGACTGACTGAGTGACTGACTGACTGACTGACTGAGTGACTGACTGAGTGACTGACTGACTGAGTGACTAACTGACTGACTGACTGACTGACTGACTGACTAACTGACTGACTGACTGACTGAGACTACATAGCACGTGCCAGAGAAATAGAAAAAAAATATGCAAGCGAATAAAAAACAAGAAACATGAGGCAGATTTGAGAGAGAAAACATGAAAAAAATGAAATGAAATACTGTAACATGAACTAGACTAGACTCATTTCTATTATCACTAGCTAAAAAAAATAATGTACCAAAGAAATAGAAGCGAGAAACGTGAGAGGAAAAAGATATGAAGAAAGGAAATCGAATACAGTATCTTGAACTACACTACACTTTTATCATCGGAAAGTGTCGGAACCTACGATCAAAACCTGTATAGGACGTGTCACATCACCCCTCAGCGCACCATCACCCAAACGCTACGTACCATCACCTGACAACCTATCCTCCCCTCGTCCCATCCTCACTTCCCGTCACCTCTCATCCATCACCATCACCACTACTGGCTGTCCATGCAACGTACCCTCAACATTCCACCATCACACACACACACACACACACACACACACACACAGCCTGGTGACCTAACGTAGAGGAATATACAGTCTGAAGGTGAAGAGATAGGAGAGAGGAGGAAGCAGGGTTTATATAGTGAAGGAGGGAAGAGAAGGGACTGGGATAAGAGAGGAAGAGGTATATGGGAGGAGATGAAGGGGAAGAAAAAGGGAGAAAAGACGACGAAGGTAAAGAGAATCAAGAGGAGGAGGAGGAGGAGAAGAGGGAAAATCGAAGCTGGTTTCACATCAAAAGGGCGGTGGCTGAGTGGTCATCGTGTGGACGTGGTGAGCCCGTGGACATAGGTTCGAGTCCCACTAAAACACGCTGATTTTTCAAGGCATGGGCGAGTCGCGGAAGATTACTCACATGCTGCCCGGATATTCAATCAACCTTTGCCTCAGCGACTGCATTCAAGTGGAGCACCGGGGGGCAGCATGGGCTAAACAAAGAGTCATGCATCACGGCACCCACTATAAATAAAATTCGCCTGAGCCACTAAAGGGCTGGGGCCGTCTAAGAGGTCCCATCAAGAGAGTCTACCATCGCTACAAGCAGAACCTTAGAAAAAAAATCACTCAGCATAACAAACAACGCAATGCAACACAGGTGGTTCAACATATCCTCATGGATCGAACGTTTGTGCTGAGACGGGGCGTGGGACGTGGAGGCGAAGGCCGGGGCAATAGGTGGCAGGGGAAGGGATGAGGGAGAGAGATGAGACAGGGGGGAAGGGAGGGGGGGAGGCTTGTGTAGATTAGCGTAAACAGAGTAACAATCACTGCGTTGGTATGACACTTTGGGCTAATAGATGCACACGTGGGCCGGGGCGGGGCGGGGCGGAGGAGAACAGGTGGTGACATTGGGCGCGGCGCTACGGTTAAGAATACCAATAGGAACGTTTGAGACTGGAATCCAACACCATCTAATTCATACATACATACATACACTTATAGGAACAGAGAGAGAGAGAGAGAGAGAGAGAGAGAGAGAGAGAGAGAGAGAGAGAGAGAGAGAGAGAGAGACTTGGGATATGTAATGGTTGAGAAGGGAGAGAAGAGAGGAAATGGGAGGGATAAAGAGAGGAGGAAATATAGGAATGAGAGGAGAGAAAGACAAAAAGGAGAAGGAGACGAGAGGAAGAGGAAGAATAGGATAAAAAGCGAAGAGAGAAGAAAATGGGAGGAAAGGAGGACAAAAGGAAAAAGGGAAGAAAAATGGAGGAGAAAAGACGAAGGAAAGGGAAATTGAAAGAGGAGAGAAAGACGGAGAAGGAAGGAGATAAAGAGAAGGAAATGAGAGAGAAAGAAAGGGGGAATAAGGGAATGAAGAAAGGAGAGAAAGAAAAATGAGAAAAGAAGATCAAGGAAAGAGGAGACGAGAGGAGAAGGAGGAAGAGGTTGTATAATGAAAACTGAAGGAAGAAAAGCAAGGAGATAAAAGAGGAAGAGGAGGAGGAGAAGGAGGAGGAGGAGGAGGGAGGGGAGAAGAGATTAAACAAACGTGATGTGTTAAAAGGTCCAATTTTCTTCTTCCTCCTCCTGCTCTTCCTCTTCCTCCTTCTCTTCGTCCTCGTCCTCGTCCTCGTCATTAATTAAGTCACCCATATCCCTTCTACAACACACACACACACACACACACACACACACACACACACACACAGAGGACCTACTGCCCTATATTATACTTACACACAACGATACCCTCCTCCTCCTCCTCCTCCTCCTCCTCCTCCTCCTCCTTGTTCTTCCCTCCTTCCCTCCGCGGTTATTTGCTTACTCTTCCTCCCGTGAAGGGCCTCCGTGTTCTCTCCCCGGCTACCGCACATACCAGCGAAGGGAGGAAAAAAAAAAATGATTAATAAGTTATTCTCAAGGTCCTTCACGCGAGGTCACACACACACACACACACACACACACACACACACACACATACACACAGACGGCGACCCACCAGTTTTCTGTTTACATTGACGAAGAGATACTGACGGCGAACCTCTCTGTCTGTCTGTCTGTCTGTCTGTCTGTAGTGAAAGGAATGAAAAATGGGATTGCAAGACAGAGACGAAATCAAAACGAACGACAGAGAAACATTTGAAACATTTGAAACATTAACATTTATCAATCATCAAAACTACTCGCAAAATTGATCTTATGATAATTTTAATGAACGTGATCAGCCTTTCTTTTTACAAACCGAGGCTTCTTAAGCAACCAACTCTAAATTAACATCCACTATAAATAAAATTCGACCGCCACCCCACGACCCCACGACCCCGGTCCGTTGGTGTTGCGGGCGAGTTTAATTTAAAGTGGCGGTTAATTTTTAGTTTGTTGCCTAGAAATCCTCCGTTAAAACAAGACTGGTCACCTTCCATTAGAATTATCATAGTTTGTTGCTTAAAAATCCTCCGTTAAAACAAGACTGGTCACCTTCCATTAGAATTATCATAGTTTGTTGCCTAGAAATCCTCCGTTAATACAAGACTGGTCACCTTCCATTAGAATTATCATAGTTTGTTGCCTAAAAATCCTCCGTTAATACAAGACTGATCACCTTCCATTAGAATTATCATAGTTTGTTGCCTAAAAATCCTCCGTTAATACAAGACTGATCACCTTCCATCAGAATTATCATAGTTTGTTGCCTAAAAATCCTTCGTTAATACAAGACTGATCACCTTCGATTAGAATTAGCATAAGAAAGTTTTTGCGTGTAATTCTGAGCCCACTCAAGAAAGTCTACCGGAGCTATAGGCAATAACAACAACAACAACAACAACAACAACAACAACAACAACAACAACAACAACAATAACAACAACAACAACAACAACAACAAGAGGAGACTAGGAGCAGCCACCAAGGGAGATACTTACAGATACATGAGATACTTACAGATACATGAGCTACTTACAGATATAGGAGATAAAAAAAAGGTAGGTAATCCACTCAACACGCGACCATATGCCAGTTTCCCAGTCTCCTCATTGCCCGTATATAGCACAACGATCCCCACTTCTTTTTTTCACTCTCTGCACGTCCCTTCCTTTCCCCCCTCCATGCCCCCCTCTCCCCCCCTAACAAAACACCCTACCCCTTCCAGTTTGCGTCTTAGGCTCCACCCAAACGGCCTTGATGCATGGAAAAGAATGTATATATGAAGAAAAAGGGATAAATGAGGTGATATTGGAGGGTGGACCCGTGCACACCAACACCACAACATATTAGGGGAGATGAAGAAGAGGAGGAGGAGGAGGAGGAGGAGGAATATGATGAATTTGGCTGATGTCGATTCGGTGCCCAAGGACATGAGTGCATCTTCTATTTCCTAACGCCTCACGCCAAGCTAAAGAAAGGAAGAACAACAGTGCCTTCAATACGACTTCCCTAACACACCTCGGCCACCGCGCAGCGAATTATAGAAAACGGAGTATAGAAAGGCGATGAGGAGGAGGAGACGGAGAAAGAAACCCGAGGAAAAGGAGGAAGAAACGAGAAAAGCAAGGAGGAGGAGAAAGAAGAGGAGGCGGGGGAAGACACAGAAACACAAGAAGAAAAGGAGGAAGACGAGGAAGAGGCGGAGGAGGAAACGGAGGAAGAAGAAACTTAATAGCAACAACAGCTAAAGATACGAAGAAAAGATTGTGAAAGTGGCGAGAAAAAAAGTGAAAGTAGAGGAAAGGAAAACACAAATACATGTGACACGAGGAACTGCTTAAGTGTTTACCTGCCAGACTTCACCATATATCATCTGACTGTACCGTATGAATACCTGAGTAAATATAGACGTGACAAAGCTCTCAAGGGGGTAGACCCATGTGTGTATATATGACATGACTCTTGTGTCGATTCTAACCCTCTTACTCACCCCTGAGAGAGAGGGAGAGAGAGATAGTGTATGTATGTTTGTATGTGTGTGTGGGGTGGCCTTAATGACACACACACACACACACACACACACACACACACACACACACACCTACCTGCCTACCGCTCCACAGGTGACACACTAATAGTTTGGGGGGGAGAAAGGTAAAAGAAACACCTGGGAACACATTGAAACTACCTACTTAAGCACCTCTCTGCCCTACAGGTGTGTCCTACCGTGTGGAATACTGATAGAAAGTGAAAGGAACGCCGCAACCTTCTCGCCCTGCTGCACACCACACAGGTAAATATGAACACCTTTACTATGGAGGGAAAGTAATTATACCGTGACTAGGAAGGTACAGGTTAATGCCAGAGGAAATGATACCGTGACTATTGGGAAAGTAAAAAATGAAACCTATGACATATATATACGAGAAAGGATTGAAATGCCGTATTCAGGTAAAAAAAAAAGTTCAGAATGTTTAGTATTGTTAGAAAAGGGGAAAAAATTACCATGTTTGTTAGGAAAGTAAAAATGAAACCTATGAAAAATATATACGAGAAGGGATCGAAATGGCGTATTCCGTATTCAGGTAAAAAAAAAAGTTCAGAATGTTTAGCACTGTGTTAGAAAAGGGAAAAAATTACCATGTTTGTTATGAAAGTAAAAATGAAACCTATGAAATATGTATTCGAGAGAAAGGATCGAAATGGCGTATTCCGTATTCAGGTAAAAAAAAAAGTTCAGAATGTTTAGCACTGTGTTAGAAAAGGGAAAAAAATTACCATGTTTGTTATGAAAGTAAAAATGAAACCTATGAAATATGTATACGAGAGAAAGGATCGAAATGGCGTATTCCGTATTCAGGTAAAAAAAAAAAGTTCAGAATGTTTAGCACTGTGTTAGAAAAGGGAAAAAAAATTATCATGTTTGTCATGAAAGTAAAAATGAAACCTATGAAATATGTATTCGAGAGAAAGGATCGAAATGGCGTATTCCGTATTCAGGTAAAAAAAAAAAGTTCAGAATGTTTAGCACTGTGTTAGAAAAGGGAAAAAAATTACCATGTTTGTTATGAAAGTAAAAATGAAACCTATGAAAAATATATACGAGAAGGGATCGAAATGGCGTATTCCGTATTCAGGTAAAAAAAAAAAAAGTTCAGAATGTTTAGCACTGTGTTAGAAAAGGGAAAAAAATTACCATGTTTGTTATGAAAGTAAAAATGAAACCTATGAAATATGTATACGAGAGAAAGGATCGAAATGGCGTATTCCGTATTCAGGTATATAAAAAAAAAAAGAAAGTTGAGAATGTTTAGCACTGTGTTAGAAAAGGGGAAAAAATTACCATGTTTGTTATGAAAGTAAAAATGAAGCCTATGAAATATGTATACGAGAGAAAGGATCGAAATGGCGTATTCCGTATTCAGGTAAAAAAAAAAAAAAAAAAGTTCAGAATGTTTAGCACTGTGTTAGAAAAGGGGAAAAAATTATCATGTTTGTTATGAAAGTAAAAATGAAACCTATGAAATATGTATACGAGAAAGGATCGAAATGGCGTATTCAGGTTAAAAAAAAGCTCAGAATGTTTAGTATTGTGATAGAATAGGTGAAAAAAATACCAAGTTTGTTAGGAAAGTAAAAATGAAACCTGTGAAAAAATATATGAGAGAAAGAAGCGAAATAGATTGTTGAGGTCCGTCTCATTCTCTTCCTCCTCCTCCTTGCATTTCTCCGTTTCTTCCTTCTCTTCCTCGGGTTTCTGCGTCTCCTCCTCCTCTACCTCCTCCTCCTCGTCTCCTTTCTCTTCTTTCTCCTCCTCTTCATCTTCTCTCTCAGTCTCCTCTTCCTCATTTTAGCTTCAGAATGTTTACTATTATGTTAGGAAAGGTAAAAAAATAATACCTGTTTGTTATGAAAATAAAAATGAAGCTTTTTTTCTCTTTCTCCTTTTCCTTGCCTTTCTCCGTTTCCTCCTTCTTTTCCTCGGGTTTCTGCGTCTCCTCCTCCTCTTCCTCCTCCTCCTCGTCTTCTTTCTCTTCTTTCTCCTCCTCTTCATCGTCTCTCAGAAATTGACCTCTCTTTCGGCCACCTCTTTTGATTCTTTTTTTCTAGGAGCAGCGAGTGGCGGGCTTTTCTTTATTAGTTTCTTTTTTTGTGCCCTTGAGCTGTCTCCTTTGTTGTAGAAAAAAAAATTGCTCCAGCATGTTTACTATTGTGTTAGGAAAGGTATAAAAATAATACTGTGTTTGTTATGAAAGTAAAAACCAAACCGAAACAATGAAACTGTAAAACGTCGGAAAGTTAAAGGCAAAACGTCCCCGGTGCGTGCTGATAGCCAACACAATCTATAATCAAGGGCTTACGCGGATCAACTTTATTACGCCAGGGAGGAAGTTTGTTGCACCGTCGCAGATAAGGCTAAGTAAGGCTGAGAGCGTTTAGGAGTGCGGGGAACCTAGTGGAATTGAGCTTAGTTGGCGCGTTCTTGTGATGTAAGTGTTGAAATTAGACGCTGGTTGATTCACATTCGTCACTCTTTTTATTTTTACAGGAGAGGAAACAGACAGGAAATGAGAGTTTAGAGTGAGTTTTCCTAGTTCGCAGGTTGATTCACATTCGTCACTTTTTTATTTTTACAGGAGAGGAAATAGCTAGGAAATGAGAGTTTAGGGTGAGTTTTCCTAGTTCGCAGGTTGATTCACATTCGTCACTTTTTTATTATTACAGGAGAGGAAATAGCTAGGAAATGAGAGTTTAGGGTGAGTTTTCCTAGTTCGCAGGTTGATTCACATTCGTCACTTTTTTATTTTTACAGGAGAGGAAACAGATAGGAAATGACAGTTTAGGGTGAGTTTTCCTAATTCGCAGGTTGATTCACACTTGTCACTTTTTTATTTTTACAGGAGAGGAAACAGATAGGAAATGACAGTTTAGGGTGAGTTTTCCTAATTCGCAGGGTGATTCACACTTGTCACCTTATTTTACAGTAGAGGGGGAAGGTAAGAAATGACAGTTTAGGGTGACTTTTCCTAATTCGCAGGCTGATTCACACTTGTCACCTTATTTTACAGTAGAAAAGACAACGAGGAAATAACAGTTTAGGGTGACTATTCGTAATTCGCAGGTTGATTCACGCTTCTCACCTTAATTTACACCTTAGAACTCAACTAGGAAATGACTGAATGACTCTTCGTAAAGTTCTATCTTGCTCTCATCGATATTCGTTAAGGTAAATTCGAGCTTTTAATCTGCAATATAGTCGTTTTTCATGTGTTAAGTAATCCCAGAGTAGCTAATTCCAATGCTCCAGAACGCGATATACCAAAACTGTCTCTCTAGAAAGCTTAATCATGATATTTCTTTACCTTTCTGCCATCGATGCTTATGTGAACTAATGTGAGTTTTGAGTCTGCCTTATAATCGTTTTCTTTCGATGGTTCATCCACGGGGAGCTTATTCCAGTGAAGCAGAAAACGGAAAAAGGAGGAGAAGGAGGAGGAGGATTAAGTGGGTGGGGCAGAGTGTGAGGTTGCGTTTTCGTGTTTTTTTTTATTCTTTCTTAACATATTTTTTTCATTCTTCCTTCCTTTCTGCTTTATCTCGTCTCTTTTTCTCTTCTTTTCTTCCTTTTCTATTCCTCTGTGTGTGTGCCTAAATTTCACCGCCTCTTATGTGCTGAATTTAGTTGTCATCGATGAGGTTGAGTCGCCACTGTTCTGAGGTCCCTATTCTTAAACATATCGGGCTCCCAGCGTACATAATTGACAAGGGTTTCGGAGAGGTTTGGGGCATTTCCAGGGATAGCTTAATAACCGTGGTGGTAGTCTGACCTTCCTTCTGTACCATGAATGTAAAAAATGATCATAAGACCCCGATTAGTCTCCTTTTTCTGCCTGGGATAGTTAAATGATCGTTGTTGTAGTAAAAAAGTCATAAAACCACGATTAGTCTCCTTTTTCGGCCTGGGATAGCTGAATGACCGCTGTGGTAGTTTAACCCTTCTTCTGTACCATGAACGTAAAATACACTCATAAAACCCCGATTAATCTCCTTTTTCGGTCTTAGGAAATAGTTGACGTGGGAGGCGGAAGCGTCTAAACATATCGGTCAGAGTTGCAAACACAGCCCTGACGACCCAAGAGAATGTCTCCTCGGTGTCTTCTTTTCCGGGGAAGAAGAAAACCGGGAAGCCTAAACAGATCTTTCCTCGTAATGGTTCCTTTTAATGAATGAGTGGGATTAATTTTCAGAAGGAAGGCTAGCTCTATATGCACTGACCCCCCCCCCCCTCTCTCTCTCTCTCTCTCTCTCTCTCTCTCTCTCTCTCTCTCTCTCTCTCCTTGGCGTCTCTCCAACTCGTGTCTCTCTTGGCGATGAGGTAACAGACTAGACAGAGAAGGAGGAGGAGGAGGAGGAGGAGGAGGAGGAGGAGAAGAAGCAAGAGGAGGAGGAGGAAGAAGAAGTGGGTAGGGCAAAGTATGAGGTTGCAACGATGGGCGAAAAAAATGTGCGTGTGTGTGTGTGTGTGTGTGTGTGTGTGTGTGTGTGAAGGGATTTTAATATCATAGGAGTGGGAAGGCAGCGGGGGTCGAACTGAGGTCACTTAAAGGGTAGGAAGGGATGGCTGTAAGGTCATTTTTTGGTATGGTTTTTTTTTTACGAAATGGAGATGAACTTTCTTTTTTCCTTCTTTTTTTTTCTTTTTTTTTCTGTTTCTCCTTCCTTCATGGTTTATTTTTTTCTCTTCCTCTTTTTTCCTTTATTTTCTACTCTTTTTAGCAATTTATTTCCTATTCTTCCTTTCCTTCTGCTTAATCTCTTCTCTTTTTCTCTCCTTTTCTTC
This sequence comes from Eriocheir sinensis, assembly GCF_024679095.1. Taxonomy (NCBI): domain Eukaryota; kingdom Metazoa; phylum Arthropoda; class Malacostraca; order Decapoda; family Varunidae; genus Eriocheir; species Eriocheir sinensis. The sequence continues at coordinate 15,490,884 of NC_066528.1, read as the reverse complement.
TTTTGTCCACTCCTCTTTAGCGGTTTTATCCTTCTCCTTCCTTCCTGATGTACCTCTTTTTTTTCTTTTCCTCTTCTTTCCTTCTTTTCTTCTCTCATTTCTATCTTTCTTTATATTTTCCTTCCTTCTCTCGTCTTCTCATTCCCTTTTCCTCCTTTTCTTTCTTTTCCTCTTCTTTCCCTCTTTTCTTCTCTCATTTCTATCTTTCTTTATATTTTCCTTCCTTCTCTCGTCTTCTCATTCCCTTTTCCTCCTTTTCTTCTTTTTCTTTTCCTCCTTCTCCCCTGCTTTATCTTTTCCTGTTCCTCTTCTTTTCTTCGTTTTCTATTATTGTTTTTACTCTTCTTTGTCTTCCTCTCTTCCTTCACTGGTCTTCCCATTCCTTGTCTTCCTTTTCTTCTTTTTCTTTTCCTCCTTCTTCTCTTTTTTCTTTTCTTTTCTTCCTTTTCTTCAACTGTTCTCGCTCTTTTTTTGTTTTCTTCCTTTGTCTTCACTCTTCTTCCCATTCCCTATGCCTCCCTCTTTTCTTCATTTTATTTTCCTCCTCTTCTCTTTTCCTCTTCTTGCCTTCCTTTTTTGGTTTTAGTTTTGGTCTTTTTTTTTGTTTTCCTCCCTTCCTTCACTCTTTTCCTATTCCTTCTTCCTCCTCCGTTTTGTCTACTCTTTTTTCAGCTTTTTTTCCTCTTTCCTTCCTGCTCTATCTCTTCTCTCTTCCTTTTCTTTCCCTCCTTTTCTACTATTGCTTTTGCTCATTTTTTATTTTCCTCCTTGCCCTCACCATATTTCCCTTCCTATCACCCTTTCACCCCTTCACCCTTCACCCATACCACATACATCACCCCACCCATTACATCCCAGCTTACCTCTCTTCCCTTCACCCCTTCATCACTTCTCTCCCTTCATCCCTATACAACATACATCACCCCAGTCAAAACATCCAATCATATCTCCCTTCACCCCTTCACCCCTTCAGACACCTCATTCTCCTCCTAACTCCTAACTTAACCTTCCTGTTCTCCTTCCCTTCCTCTCTTCCTTCCTCCCTCATTAATTCATAAACCTCCTCCTCCTCATCATCATCATCTCTCAACATTCCTTCCCGACCAATCTCCTCGCCTCCAATCTCCACCTGTGTTAACTTAAGTGGTAAACAATTAGGGTGCTCTTACCTGACTAAAGCCTCGTTTCGCGTAGCTGTGGCCCTGACGGTATGACGGGACACCTGCAAAAGAGCGGAAGATGAACCGTTAGGAGGAATCACTGTACACACACGAAACAGCTATCCGTCAACATGCAGTAAAGACGGTAAACAGTGCGTAGTAAAGGCTGTGAATGGTGAACTTGAAGGATATTACGAAGTCACTATGCACATACGAAACGGCTTCTTCCAGGGCTGAATACGTCACAAGAAGGGGGATTATGGAGAATGATTATATGTGAAGCGGTTCGTGATATGGGATGCTTGAAGAACAGACGGTAAAGATGGAAGGGATGGGATATGAAGGGAAAAAAACAGGAGGATATGGAAAAGTATGAAGAGAATGATATATGAAAAGATGGAAGGGACGGCAGAGGAAGGGAAAAACAGGAGGATATGGAAAAGTATGAAGAGAATGATATATGAAAAGATGGAAGGGACGGCAGAGGAAGGGAAAAACTGGAGGATATGGAAAAGTATGGAGCAGAGAATTATATATGATGCGGTACGTGATATTGGATGCTTGAAGAACAGACGGGAAAGATGGACGGGACGGGAGAGGAAGGAGAAAACAGGAGGATATGGAATAATTATGAAGAAGAGAATGATAATATATGATGCGGTACGTGATATGAGATGCTTGAAGAACAGACGGAAAAGTTGGAAGAAGAAGGAAAGAAGAAAAGATATGGGAGAGAAGGAAAAGAAAAGTAAGAGAAAAGAATCAAAGAGTATCTAAAGCAATGCCTATATGCTTTCCTAAGGGTTCTATGTGGCTATTTGGAGGGATAGATGTTGGTAATATCTGAGTGTTTATGAGATTCCGAATGCCAACAGTTTACAAGGTCTGGTCTGGTCTGGTGTTTGAGCGGCGAGGGTCATGAAAATACTTCGGAAGGTAAAAAGAGAAGGGAAAGGAAAGAAAGGAGAGAAAGTAAAGAAGGTCTTGGTGGTTTTATACACAAGACTGTTTGAAGAATTGAAGGAAAGGAAGGAGAGAAGAAGGGAAGGGAGAGAAAGGAAGGAAGGGAAAGGAAGATAAGGAAAGAAAGGGAGGGAAAGGGAAAGTAGAGAAAGGACAGGAGAGAAAGGAAGATAGGAAATGGAAGGAAGGGAAAGGAAGGTTGGGAGAGGAAAGGAAAGGAAGGGAGGGTAAGGAAGAAAGGGAAAGGAAGGAAGGGAAAGGAAGGGAGGGAAAGGAAGGGAGAGAAAGGAAAATAGAAGGGAGGGAAAGGAAGGGAGAGAAAAGAAGAGAAAGAAAGGAGGAAAGGAAAATAAAAGGGAGGGAAAGGAAGGGAGAAAAAGGAAGGGAGGGAAAGGAAGGGAGAAAAAGGAAGGGAGATAAAGGAAGGGAGGGAAAGAAAGGGAAACAAAGGGAAGGAAAGGAAGACAGAAAAAGGAAGGAAGGGAAAGGAAAGGAGGGAGAGAGGGGAAGAAAGGGAAAGGTAGATAGGGAAAGTAAAGGAGATAAAGGAAAGGGAAGGTAGGAAACGGAAATTCTTGATGGACTGATACAAAAGGAATGTTTAGAGGAGGAGAGACAGGAGAGGAGAGGAATTTAAGAAGAGGAAAAGGAAATGCAGGGAAAAGAGAAAGTGTTTTACCTGTTACTCAGCTTACCTTACTTCCCCTTTCTCCTCCTATTCATTCACTTTTCTCTCTCTCTCTCTCTCTCTCTCTCTCCTACTTCCCTTTCTTTCTCTTCACTTTTTCTCTACTTTTCCTCCTCCCTCTCTCGATTTTTTTTTTTAACTACAACGGATATTGCAATCTGATATGGTATGTGTGTACTTGTGCGAGTGCGTGTGCGTGTGTGTGTGTGTGTGTGTGTGTGTGTCAGGAAGAAGGTTTAGAAGATTACGGTTTAGTCAGCCGGGTCCAGTATTTTAGCGGCGTGAGTCAGAGATAAGACGGGATGCTTGATAGGGAGAAGATGAAGCCGGAAGGGAAGGGAGAGGAGGGAAGGGGAAGGGAGAATAGGGGAATAGGGAGGAGGAAGAATAGCTATCAGAAAAAGCATGGGAGGGAAGGAGGAAAATAAAATAAGTGAAGAAAAGGGAGGAAAATTTTAAAGCTATCAAGTGGTTTAAAAGAAGGAAAATAGGAAATAAGGATGACGGATGGCTGAAGGAAAAGATGGAAGGGATGGGATGGGAAAGGAAAAAAAGAACATAAGAACAGAGAAGGAAGAGGAAGTAAAGCTGATATGTAAATTTACCCACTTTACCAATAAGAATAATTAAGAAGAATGATGATAATGTTAAAAATGCTTGAAGAACAGAAGGAAAAAAGGAAGGGATGGGAGAGAAAGGAAAGAAAGAAGAGGAGATTAGTGAATAAGTATTAATAAGAGAAAGGACTTACATACATCACGAATAAAAATAATTATGAAGAAGAATGAAAATAGGATATGATGAAGAAGAACAGAAGGAAGAAGAGGAAGGATGAGAGAGAAAGAAAGAAGAGGAGATTAGTGAATAAGTATTAATAAGAGAAAGGACTTACATACATCACGAATAAGAATAACTATGAAGAAGAATGAAAATATGAAGGATACTTGAAGAACAGAAGGAAAAGATGGAAGGGATGAGAGAGAAAGGAAAGAAAGAAGAGGAGATTAGTGAATAAGTATTAAAAGAGAAAGGACTTACATACATCACGAATAAGAATGAAGAAGTATGATAATATGAATGATGCTTGAAGAACATAAGGAAAAATGAAAGAAATAGAAGAGGAGGGAAAAGAAAGAAACTGAAGGATAAGGAAGAAGGGAAGATTAGTACGAGGAAGAGGAGTGTTATTAAGGTGTGGCTACTCGCGTGACCACAAGAATAATTAGAATGAAGAAAGATAATTAACATGAATGCTTGAAGAACAGAAGGAAAAAAAGGAGGAAATGAGAGAGAAAGGAAAGAAAGAAGAGGAGGTTAATGAATAAGTATTAATAAGAGTACGGACTTACATACATCACGAATAAGAATGAAGAAGTATGATGAATGATGCTTGAAGAACAGAAGGAAAAGATGGAAGAGATGAAAGAGAAAAGAAAGAAAGAAGAGAAGGTTAGTGAAGAAGATATTAATAAGAGAAAGGACTTACATACATCACGAATAACAATAATGATGAAAAATACTAATATGAAGGATACTTGAAGAACAGAAGGAAAAAAAAGGAAGGCATGGAAAAGGAAAGAAGGGAAAAGGAGGATAGGGAAGAGGGGGAAAAGCTGATAAGAGAGTTTACATACGTCACAAACAAGACTATGAAGAAGAAGAATGATATGACGACACTTAAGGAAAATAAAGAAGGGATGAGAGAGGAAAGAAGGGAAAAGGAGAATAGGGAGAGAGGAAATAATGCTGATAGGAGAGTTTACATACGTCGCAAATAAGACTATGAAGAAGAATTATGATATGACGACACTTAAGGAAAAGAAGGAATGAATGAGAGAGAGAGGAAGGGAAGAGGAGGATCAGTAAGAGGAAATATTAAAATGAGGCTGACATCACCAACAAAAATATATTATGGAGATGAACTCAGATAACGACGCGGAGTGATTTAAGCAATTCCTCCTCGTCAGACACATAACAAAAACATTCCTCTGATTGTTACGTCACAAATTCCACTAAGACTCTCTGCGTTGTGACCGTTTACGCTTTTCCAAGACCAGATATGCATGTTGGAGAGTGTGTGTGTGTGTGTGTGTGTGTGTGTGTGTGTGTGTGGTGTGGTGGTGGGGGGGGGCGGAGAGGAGGAAAAAGAGACTGATCCCTCCACCCTTTCCTTCTTTCCTCCTCCTCTTCCTCCTTCCCCTCCTCCTCCTCCTCCGCCTCCCAACACGAGCACCACCACCGTGACCTTGCTCTCAATCCTGCTCTCTCATCCTTGACTCCCTCTTTTGACTTTGAATTTAATACCACCAGGCAGCTGACCACCACCTCTAATGCCCCTGTTCTAAAGGATTAACTCACTTCTTCGTTTGCTCTCTCTTTGATTCCCTTTGTTGACGTGGAATCTTATACTCCGAGGCAACTCAACACCACCGTCACTCCTACTCAAGAGATTACCTTGCGCATATCTCTGCTATCTCATCCCTGACTCACTTTTAAGCCAAATCTTCTACGAGGTATCATCTGTGGCGTTCCTCAAGTGATGCTGCTGCCTTGAATAATCCTGCTCGTCATTCGTATACGTAAGAGATGAACTTGTTGAATGATGCTTCTGTTTTTGCCGTCTTTCATCCGTGACTTACTCCACGACCAAGGGAAGGAGGAGGAGGGAGCAGAGAAGAAGAGGAGGAAGGAAGGATGGATGGAAGGCGAGAAGAAGGGAAGGAAGAAAAGGAAGAGAGGAGGAAGAAAGGAAGGAAGGAAGGAAGAGAGGGGATTGAAGAAAGAACGGAAAAAAAGAAGGAAGGAAGGAAAGAATACACACTCGAAATAAGTAATAAAAGAAGGAAGGAAGGAAGAAAAAAGAAAAGAAAACAGGAGAGAAGAGAAGAAAAGACAGAAAGGAAGGAAATTTCAAGGAAGAGAGGAAGAAAAGAAATAAACCAAGGAAGAAAGAAATACACAAAACGAAATAAGAAAAAAGGAAGAATGAAAAGGAAAGAGAATAAAAGAAAAGAAAGAAAGGAAGAAAAAATTGGAGGAAGACAAACAAATGAAGAAACGAAGGGAGGAATAGAGGGATAAACAAAGGAAGGAAGGAATACACAAAACGAAATAAGAAAACAAGGAAGAATGAGAAAGAGAAGAAAAGAAAGGAAGGAAAAATTAAGGGAAGACAAAACAAATGAAGAAACGAAGGGAGAAAGAAAAGAATAAACGAGGAGGGAGGAAGGAAAGGAAGAGAAAGAGAAAAGAAGAAAGAAAAGAAAGAAAGGAAGGAAAAATTAACGAAAGACAGAAACAAATTAAGAACCGAAGGGAGGAATAGAGGAATAAGCGAAGAAGAAGGAAGGAGAGGAAGAGAGAGAAAGGAAAAAGAAGAAAGAAAAGAAAAGAAAGGAAGGAAAAATTAACGAAAGACAGAAACAAATTAAGAAACGAAGGGAGGAATAGAGGAATAAACGAAGGAGGAGGAAGGAGAGGAAGAGAGAGAAAGGGAAAAGAAGAAAGAAAAGAAAAGAAAGGAAGGAAAAATTAACGAAAGACAGAAATAAATTAAAAAACGAAGGGAGGAATAGAGGAATAAACGAAGCAATAAAAGAACAAAAAAAAAAATCCTATCTCTCACTCCTTCGTAATAAATAAACTTATCAAATGATCCTTCCATTTCTTCTCTTTCATCCGTGACTCACTCCACACCCAAGGAATCTGAACCTCTCCCCTAAACTAATATTGCTTTGAATCCTTACCCTAAATTCCTTGTGAGATGAAATTACTTGCGATCTAATTCTAAGGGATGGACTTGGTTGTTATCTGAATCCTCTCGTATCTCTGCTCGACTGTTTACGTAGAATCTTCCTGTGGCAAGGGTGTGAATTTTTATCTTCTTGCTCTGCTTGAAAGATGTGCGCCTTTGTGTGTGTGTGTGTGGGTGTGGGTGTGAGTGTGGGTGAGGCATGCACACACACACACACACACACGATTTTCATAAGACAAAACCTTGAATCTTATCTCACGCGAACATTATAATCTTCTCTCGTCCAGAACAGATGGGTGGAGTGTTTTCCTCGACTCTCTCACAAACACAAAAATACCAAACCGATGACTCAAAGCAAACAATACACTAGCTTGAACTCCTTAAAAGGAAACAAAGGGACTATCGCGGGGCAGCATAGGCCAAGCAAGAGTCACATACCATGGCAGCACTATAAATAAAATTCGCCCGTGCCACTAAAGATTGGGGCCGAACAAAATACTCGCTTTAAACTGCTCAAGGAAACAAGAAGACAAAGACAGCACAGAAGGGGCAATAAAGGTCAAGCAAATCACATATCCCGGCAGCACTATAAATACAATTCGCCCGAGCCACTAGAGATTGGGGCCGAACAAAATACTCACTTTAAACTTCTCAAGGAAACAAGAAAACAAAGACAGCACAGAGGGGGCAGTAAAGGCAGAGCAAGAGTCATATTTCCCGGCAGCACTATAAACACAATTCGCCCGAGCCACTAGAGATTGGGGCAGAACAAAATACTCGCTTTAAACTTCTCAAGGAAACAAGAAAACGAAGACAGCACAGAGGGGGCAGCAAAGGCAAAGTGTATCAAGGTGTATCAAGACCCGAAATTGACCGCTCTTTTATCTACTCTTTAATTTTTACTTTTGTGGGAGCGGCGAGGAGCGGGCTTTTTTTTTTAACTCTCTTTGTTGCCCTTGAGCCGCATTCTTTGATGTAAAAAAGAAAAAAAAGCAAGTCTTATTATCACGGCAGACACTATAAATTAAATTCGCCGCGCCAATAACAGTCTGGGGCCGTTTACCTTAACCTTATACAACCCATCGAAGCATAAGGTGGTTTGTACTTAAGGTGTCTTGTAACTCCTCACTGAAAAAACTTATTGATCTGTGGACGAAAATCAAAATAGACACGGTTTAAGGATAGAATGAAGGAGGAGGGAGAAAAGAAGAAATCAATAGACACGGTATAAGGATAGAATGAAGAAGGAGGGAGAAAAGAAGAAATAGATGGACACGGTATAAGGATAGAATGAAGAAGAAGGGAGAAAAGAAGAAATAGATGGACACGGTATAAGGATAGAATGAAGAAGAAGGGAGAAAAGAAGGAGTGGAGGAAGGAAGGCAGGCAGGAAAGAAAGAAGAAGAGAGGAAAAAAGGAAAATGAAAATGAGAGAGAGAGAGAGAGAGAGAGATAGAGAAGAGAAGCAGAGAGAAGAGAGTAGAGAGAGAGAGAGAGAGAGAGAGAGAGAGAGAGAGAGAGAGAGAGAGAGAGAGAGAGAGAGAGAGAGAGAGAGAGAGAGAGAGAGAGAGAGAGAGAGAGAGAGTGGAAGAAAGGAAGGAAAAGAAGGAATGTAGGAAGGAAGGAAGAAAAAATGTCAGGAATACAAGAATGAACTGGGAAAGGAAGGAAGGAAGGAAGGGAGGAAGGAAGGGAGGAAGGAAGGGAAGGAAGGGACAAAGGATGGAAGAAATAAAGGAAAAGAGAAATGTAGGACGAAAGGAAGGAAGGAAGGAAGGCTGTAATTACAAAAAGGAAGGAAAGAAGAATGAAAAAGAAAAGAAATAAAAGAGAAGAAATGAAAAGAAAGAAAGGAAGACAAACTGGTGAAGAAACAAAAGGAGGAATGAAGAATAAACGAACGAAAGAAGAAAAAAGGAGATAAAACAAAACAAAAATAGGAAAGAAAGAAAAAAACAGGGCGGGAGAGGCGAAGCTGACCACATTTTCCGTCCGCTTCCTGTACACACGCGCAAAAAAGTCATATCAAGACAATGAAATGAATGAATGGATGACTTACGCTATTTTTTGTTATTGTTGTTGTTGAGAGCAGACGAAGCGATGACGCAACACTAGGAGAAGGAGGAGGAAGAGGAAGAGGAAGAGGAGGAGGAAGAGGAGGAAGAGGAGGGGGGGGGGGTCAGTCACACGTGGGCGGCATATGTCGGGAAGAATGCAAATAAGAAGTAACAATGAGAGTGGTCTTTTATTTTATAGAGCGTGTGAGTTCTGAGGATATGCTAATAAGGTATGGTGTTACGTGCATTTGAGTGTGTGTGTGTGTGTGTGTGTGTGTGTGAGAATGAGAGAGAGAGAACCAGGCCTTCCTCCACACACACACACACACACACACACATCGGCGAAGAGTGTGCAAGGCTTCAAGGAAAAGTTGCACAAATACAGATACGGAGACGGGACCACACGAGCGTAAGCCCAGGCCCTGTAAAACTACAACTAGATATATACAACTAGATAAACACACACACACACACACACACACACACACACACACGTCCAAACACCCAGAGCGAGGATCTAATGAGTCGAATATGCCTGACTAAACAAAGGCGTGTGTGCTTAGGAAATGAGCACTCTTAAGACTCATCTGAAGACTTAAAACACTGTACATAACAAGCTTGATTTAGGAAGAATGCAAACAGATAACAAAAGAAGAACTAGACAGCGAGGAATACGAGAAGGGGTGAGGCAAACGAGGGGGAGGGGGGAGGCAGAGGAAGGGGGAGAGTGGGAAGCATGGCGTAAGGGGAGGAAAGGGTGGGGAGGAAAGGGAGGGATAAATGGATGAATGGGATGAGCTAAGAATGATTGACAAGTGTTTGACAAGTGGAGAATGACACACACACACACACACACACACACACACACACACACATACACACACACACATTTCTTTTTGTTGTTGTTGTTTTTGTTGTTGTTTATCTTTTGTTTCCAGGTATTATACACGTTTCCTGTCCTTCCTTTCCTTCCTGTCTTCGTCTCTCTCTCTCTCTCTCTCTCTCTCTCTCTCTCTCTCTCTCTCTCTCCTTTTCCTTCTTTCCCTGCTAAATTCCTCTCCTCTTTTCCTCCTTTTCTTCAACCTTTTCTTCTTTTCCTTCTTCTAACTCTCTCTCTCTTTCCTCCCCACTCCCTTTTTCCTCCTTTCCTTCTTTTCCCACAAACTTTCTCTTTTCTTTTCCTCAATCTTTCCCCTCTTCTCCCCTTCTTATCCTTCCTCTAACCTTCTCTCCTTTCTCCCTCCTTCCCTTCTCCTCTTCTTCCCTTCTTTTCCTTCCTCTAACCTTCTCTCCTTTCTCCCTCCTTCCCTTCTCCTCTTCTCCCCTTCTTTTCCTTCCTCTAACATTATCTCCCTTCTCCCTCCTTCCCTTCTCCTCTTCTTCCCTTCTCCCTCTAACCATGCAAGTCCTATTTACTCTTTATATATTAGATAGATAGATAGATAGATAAATAGACTCCCCAGATAACGAGTTTCTATTTTTCTCTTCTCCCCATCGCCCCAAATTTTCGTCATTCCTCCCCAGACACCTTCGCTTTCTCCTCCCCATCCTGCAAAACCACGCCCCTTTCTCCCCCTCCCCTTCCCCCCCCCACGGCGTCCTCCCCTCCCCAAACACCTTCGCTTTCTCCTCCCCATCCTGCAAAACCACGCCCCTTTCTCCCCCCTTCCCTTACCCCTTCCTCCCCCGGCGACCTCCCCTCCCCATTCCAAGTTGCCAGTTCCCGCCCCTCCCATTCTCATTCCCACCCCGCCCTTTCCACTCCTCCTACTCGCTCGGTTCCTCTCGCCCCGCCCCGCCCCGCCCCGCCTTGCTAAGCTCCGCCCCGTATCTCTGTATCTCTCTCCCTCCACCTTCTCCCCTCTCTTCCACTCCACTCCACTTCACATACTTCTCCACTCTTTCCTCCACTACCCTTTCTCTTCCCTCCTATGCACTCTTCACTATTCTCCCCACTACCCTTCCTCTCCCCTCCTTTCCCCTCCTCTCTCTCTCTCTCTTCCCACAATCCCTCCTTCCCCCTCCCCTTTGCCTCCACTCCTAACTCCCTCTACCTCCCCACCACCTTTTCTCTCCCCTCCTCTCTCTTCCCTTCCACACTTTCTCTCCCCTCCCCTTTACCTCCACTCTTAACTCCCCTCTACCTCTCCACCACCCTTTCTCTCCCCTCCTCTCTCTTCCCCACCACACTTTCTCTCCCTCCCCTTTACCTCCACTCCTAACTCCCTCTATCTCCCCATCACTTTTTCTCTCCCTTCTCCTTCCTTTCCCTTTTCACTCCCCTCTCTCCACCCTTTCTCTCCCCTCTCTCTTCTCCTCTCTTCTGACTATACTTTCCCTCCACAACCCTTCCCTTCTCCTCTGTTCCTTCTCTCCCCTCTCCTCCCCTCCCCTCCCCTCTTCCCTCTCCCCACACTCGTCACTCCTCGCCTCCTGTCAACATCTTCAAATTGGGTGAATAGATGAATTAACTAGAATAAAAAGTCTTCTGGGTATGTTATGTTTTTTTCTTAATAAGTTAGGAAGACAGCTCACGGTCACACTAACAAAAACAAGATAGTAAATAATAAAAACAAAACACTCTTAGGCTGTTAGTGCGTGTTTGTGTGTTTGTGTTTGTGTGTGTTAAGAAGTGCTAGTTAGGCCAAAAAAATCTCCTCCTCCTCCTCCCCTCCAAAAAAAAAAACACATCTATTTCCTATATGTATTTACTGATTAGGTTATCGTTTCTTCACTTCTACATTTCTC
>NC_066528.1:15464514-15477014 GCF_024679095.1 Eriocheir sinensis | reverse complement strand
AGGTATGAGTTCGTTCGTCAGTTGGTTAGCTCGGAGCTCGAAAATTCAGCTCAGTTTGTGGTTAGGTTTTTTTTTTTTTAAGTAAACAGCTCAAGGGAAAAAGAAAAAGAAAACAACAATGAAAAAAAACCCGCAAATCACTACTCCTATATAAAAAGAGTTGAGAGAAGTGGCCAAAAGAGAGGTCTATTTTGGCAGGAGAGGGAAGCTTGGTTATATATTTTCTTTGCTAGTCAGTTTTGTTTACAGTAGCGGAAACAGCTCAAGGGCAATAAAAAAAGGAAACAATAATAAAAAAAAAAGCTCATTACTCACTGCTCCTACAAGAGTCAAGAGGAGTGGTCGAAAGATAGGTCAGTTGGGTAGTCAGTTAGGTAGATTTATGTGTAGTTCGATAGGTAGATAGGTCGGTAGGTAGATAGGTAGGTGGTTGCGGATGGTAGTGGGTCAGTCAGTCAGTCACTTAGGCAGTCAGTCGTCAGGTAACTAGTCAGCCAGTCAGTCAGTCAGTCAGTCAGTAAGTCACTCACCCAGTCAGTCTATTTTATCAGGAAAGCAGTTAGCCCTTAGCCAATCAGTCAATCAGTCAGTTCCTTAGTAAGTCGGTCAGTCAGTCAGTCAATCAGCCAGTCAGTCAACCAGCCCTTAGTCCATCAGTCAGCCAGCTTCTCCGTCATTCATTCAGTCAACCAGTTAGTCAGTCAGTCAACCAGTCACCCAGTCAGCCAACCAGCAAACCAGTTAAGGCCTTAGTTCATCAGTCAGTCAGCCAGATACTCGGTCATTCAGTCAGTCAGTCACCAAGTCAGTCAGTCAGCCAGCCAGCAAACCAGTCAGCCAGATATTCGGTCATTCAGTCAGTCAGTCACCAAGTTAGTCAGTCAGTCAGATACTCGGTCATTCAGTCAGCCAGTCACCAAGTTAGTCAGTCAGTCAGATACTCGGTCATTCAGTCAGTCAGTCACCAAGTCAGTTAGTCAGTCAGCCAGTCAGTCAGTCAGCGAGTCAGCCGTCTAGACTCAACGAAAACAAATTAGGGTTAAACGTATGAGAGAGCGCGTCAGGGAAAACATACTTCGATAAAGGAGCACACACACACACACACACACACACACACACACACGTGCCGACATCCCCCGACCCCCCCCTCCATACCCCCTTCCTCCCCCCAAAGTGTCGCCTTCACTGGGCTCCCACCGAAACTTTCCGAGACTCGTAGCCTGATGCAAGAGGCCAAGAGAACACACAGGATGCCTTACGAAGAGATGTCGATTCAGGATTTTCAGGGAAACTCAAGCAACAACGGTCGGTATTCAAGACGCTTCCGACACTCCTCACATCAACTGTTTCCAAGGGCCATGAAGGAGATCAATCGGATTCTAATGAGTGTGTATTTAGGTTCACGGTACAGATGAAGGGCCAAACTACCACCAGGGTCATACAATACCCCCTCATATCAACTATATCAAAAGGCCGAGGGAGATCATTTGGGTTCTAATGAGCGTTTTTTTAGGTTCACGGTACAGAAGAAGAACCAAACTACCACCAAGATCATACAATACCCATGGAGATACTCAGAAATCCTACGAAAGCCTTGTCAAATGAGTGTCCTTGGGGCCCTCACATCAACTACTTTCAAAGGCCAAGAGGGAGATCAATCGGGTTCTAATGAGTGGGATTTTAGGTTCATGGTACAGAAGAAGAGTCAAACTACCACCAAGGTCATACAGTACCCATGGAAATACCCAGAAATCCTATGAAAGCCTGGTCAAATGCGTGTTCTTGTGCCCCGAAATGTTTAACTGGACCAACGTGAAGGTGTCAGTCATTCAGTCAGTCGGAGGGAAATGGGAAAGGGGAGAAAATAGAGAGGCTGGGAGGGAAAGAAAAGTGTTAACCCGTTCGCACTGTGCCGACTCTGTGCCACGACAACCCAGCGACTTCTGCATTTGACAAGTTGGCTCCCACGCTCCAAGAAGGGGGGAGGTTTGAAATGGAGACGGAGAAAGAGGAGTAAAAGTAAACAAGACGGAAAAGAACAACAGTGCAGTCTTTTCTATAGGATTTAAGAATGATAATATAGAGTCGAAGTTTTGGGGTTGTGATTCTGGGTTGAAGACTGGATACCCTTCCTGACGTCACTTTTCGGCACTGGGGTTCGAACCGGCTCCCACTGGCTCCTCACTTCCAAGGGTTGACTTTCTGACCTACTAGCCAACCGCAAACCTTTCCAGAAGAGTATGGGAAAGGTTCATTAGGGGGTTTAGAGAGAGAGAGAGAGAGGAGGAGGAGGAGGAGGAGGAGGAGCAATCCACCTCAGTTTTCTATTGTTACGGAGAAGGAAACAACTAAAGGATAATAAACGAAGATAAAACAAAAATATAAAAAAAGTAGTTCCAGTTCCTACAAAAGCACAGAGAAGGAGTGTCAGAAGAGAGGTCATCCTGGCTTTTCACCTCTACGGCTTGACCTTCTGGTAATAGTATGGTAAAAGTTCGTTAATCCACCGGTCCGATAACCCCAAGGCTGAGTTCGTGGCGGCAGGAAATCGTAATCTGTTGTTAGTCAATGCGTGTGTCCACATCGCGGTGATCTGGGACGCCTTTTCCGAGAGCTTGAAAGATCCTGTTATTCAAATGAGCACGTGTCAAATGCTTCTCCGATCCTATAATGTATATATGAGTCCTAAGTGTGATAAGTATGAGTATCAGTATGAGATAATATTGGTAAAGGATAGACAAATAATCAAATAGATGGACTAGGTAACAATTTCGAAAAAAATACTCCCCGGCTGGCTGAAATTGAGGTGGACGATAAGACTCAGGCGAGGGTGAGGCGAGGCTGAGAGGGAGAGAAAAAAAGTGTTAGGGAGGAAAAGTGGAAAGGGAGAAAGAGGAATAAGAGAGAATAAGAGAGGCTGCATTTGAGGTGGACGACAATAAGACTCAGGAGAGGGCGAGGCGAGGCTGAGAGGGAGAGAAAAAAAATGTTAGGGAGGAAAAGTGGAAAGGGAGAAAGAGGAATAAGAGAGAGAGAAAAAAGAGGTAAAGTAGATAAAGTTGGGGACATACACTATAGCTACGCGTGGCCTCGGTGCTCAACTCCGTACCATTGAACCTTGAATCAGAAAAAGAGAGAAAAAAAAGATAGGGAGGCAAGAGAAAAGAAAGAAAGAGGAATGACAGTCTGATAAAAAGAGGTACAGCTTATAAAATTCGGGGCATTCACTATATCTGCTCATGGCATCAGCGCTGATCTCCGACCCATTGACCCTTGAACAAGAGAGAAAAAAAAGAGATAGGGGGGTAAGGGGAAAAGAAAGAAAGAGGAATGAAAGTCTGATAAAAAGAGGTACAGCTTATAAAATTCGGGGCATACACTATACCTGCTCGTGGCCTTAGTGCTCAACTCCGACTCATTGAACCTTGACCCAGAGAGAGAGAAAAAAAGAGATAGGGAGACAAGGAGAAAAGAAAGAGGAATGAAAGTCTGCTAAAAAGAGGTACAGCTTATAAAATTCGGGGCATTCACTATATCTGCTCATGGCCTCAGCGCTGATCTCTGTCCCATTGACCCTTGAACCAGAGAGAGAGAGGGGGAGAAGGGGGAGAGGGGGAATTTCTGCCACGACACACGCAGAATATATTGCATCACGCTTGGTTTGCACAGTTAATGCCTCGATTAGGTTTTCCCCGCCACCAACTCACGAGAGAAGGGACGAAGGAAAGGATGATGAGAGGTTCGACAATTTTCTGGTTGGCTCCGAATCGGGTCTTTGTGGCGTCAAGAGGTAAATTACACGGTTCCTTCCTGCTCAAGAGGACAAAAAGTGGAAAAAGAGAAAATGTGAATTGGAGCGGTGGAGGGAGGAGGGAGTGTGTGGTATTTGAGAAGACGAAAGGAATAAACGAAGAGTGTGTGTGTGTGTGTGTGTGTGTGTGTGTGTGTGTGTGTGCTATGACTTGTCTGATACCGGTCTCTCTCTCTCTCTCTCTCTCTCTCTCTCACACACACACACACACACACACAAAGAGGCATTTAGTTTTTTTTTTTTTTTAACATCCGTACACAGAAACAAGACAAAGCATATTTTTATAGTGTCAGTGACTCCTAAAACACACACACACACACACACACACACACACACACACACACAGTAATTAAAAACACATGGTTCTTCATTCTTTCCCTTCTGTGGCAACTCTTAATGAGGAGATGAAGATGAGAGAGAGAGAGAGAGAGAGAGAGAGAGAGAGAGAGAGAGAGAGAGAGAGAGAGAGAGAGACCCCCCTGAGTATGGCCTTGACTTCTGACCCCCCACCAAGACAGACGAAAGGAATGCATTTGGCAGACGTTGGATGAGGTAACCCAGAGCTCCCCCTCCCCCCCTCCCCTTGTCCTCCCCCCCTCCCCCCACCCCTCCCTTCTTTCCTTCTCCCTTCCCTCTTTCCTTTCCCTTCTTCTTTCCTCCCTTCTCCCTTCTTTCTAACCTCCTCTCTCTTTCCTTCCATCCTCCTTCCTTCCTCCTACCCTCCCTTTTTTCTTTCCCCTCCTCTTTCTCTCCTCCCTCCTCCTCTCTTTCTTACCTCCTCTCTCTCTTTCCTTCCCTCCCTTCTTTTCCCCCTCTTTCTCTCTCTCTTTCCTACCCCTCCTGTTTCTTTCCTCCCTCCTCCTCTCTCTCTCTTTCTTACCTCCTCTCTCTCTCTTTCCTCACCCTCCTCATCCCTCTCTTCTACCCACCCTCCTTTTCCCCCCCATCCTCTTTCCTACCCCCTCCCCCTCTGACTGTTGATACCCAGACAGAGGCAGAAGGACATGCCCAGAATACACACACACACACACACACACACACACACACACACACACACACACACACATAGCACCCCCCTCCCCCTCAGAACTCTACATTCTACATATGTAACATTAAATATACTAACTACCAAACAGACAGACATATGCGTTTACAGATTACAAATGCCAGACAAGGAAGTGGAGAATAGAGAGACAGCATAATAAACAGACGAGTGAACTGACAGACAAAAATAACATAGTAGTAATTAGTCTCATTTACAGCCCAAAAAAACGATAGTCATTAGTGCAAGATATGGGAAGAAGGAGAAAATGAAGTTGTGTGATCTTTCCGAATTTGTTACCCTCTTACCGAGCTCAAGAAATAATAATAATAATAATCATACAATAACTAAAAAAAAAGTCATCAGTCTCTTACCGTACAAAAAAAGTCGTTCATTAGGACAAAAATATCGTTAAGGGGAGAGAGAAAAAAAGTGATATTAGTATATTATTATGATGACCTTGCTATCTTTTTAATCACCAACAGAAACAAGAGCAGTCAGAATACACAGAAACTCAACCAAGCAGGAGATAGTGATCTGCCTCCATTCCCTTACAAAATAGTATCAATCAGGTCACCTCTCCTCCCGAAATTGACCTATCTTTCGGCCACTCCTCTAACTCTTTTTAGGAGCAGTGAGTAGCGGACTTTTTTCCATATTTGTTTCCTTTTTTTATGCCCTTGAACTGACCCCTTTGCTGTAAAAAAAATCAACCTCGCTTTATCGAACTAATTAAGGGGGGAAGGGGTGACGTTATATCCGAAAATCCGTTATAACCGAGGGATCCGAAATTACGGTATAAACGAATTTTGCCCGTTATATGAAGTGAGAGTTTGCATTTCTGACCATTTCCGTATATGTGACAAAGCCTGTTCGTTATACAGGATGAGATTTTGTGAACTTACGTAGAAGGAGGAGCAAGTATCAGGTCACCTCTCCTCCCGAAATTGACCTATCTTTCGGCCACTCCTCTTGACTCTTTTGTAGGAGCAGCGAGTAGCGGGCTTGTTTGTCATTATTTTCCTTTTTTTTTCCCTTGAACTGTTTCCTTTACTGTAAAAAAAAAAAAAAGAGGAATGACATGGAGAGTGAAGAAGGATACGAGGTGAAGGAAGAGGAGGAGTCGAGTACATGCAGCCATCACAAATACTACACCCACAAAGAGACATAAAAACAGTAACCACACATCGGACACTATTAGGCCCGTATTCCCAAACCTCACGGCGCCTAGACACACATTTGACAAGGCTTTCGTAAGGGTTGCGAGCATTTTCCGGGGTAGAGTTATAACCCTGGTGGTAGGTTGATCATTCTTTTGTGCCATAAGAACATAAGGAGTCTGCAAGAGGCCGGTTGGGGAATGTAGGAAAACACTCATTACACCACCACCACCACACCCAGGATAGGTTGGGCCTCCTGCATGGCTAACCCTCTCGCTGCCTCCCTCCCGAGTGCTGCAGAGGCCCCACTGAGCTCAGGTGTGACGCAGGCTTACAGGTGGGAGGCGAACGCGTCTGAGAATGCCAACCTTTGTATGATACACTGACCGATGTATGTGTTCATGGTCGGCCAGTCCACCATCGAACCTAAGGGCTGTATTCTTAAACATTTCGGGGCCGAAGCACAGATATTTGACAAGGCTTTCCAAGGAGATTTGTGGCATTTCCAGGGGTAGATTTTTTAGCCTGGTGGTAGTTTGACCCTTCTTCTGTGCCATGAACCTACAAGAACACTCTTTAGAGCTCGGTTGATCTCCTGTCTGACCTTTGGAAATAGTTGATGTGAGAAGCGGAAGCGTTTAAGAATACCAATCTAACCCCGCAATCAAGGCCCCGTTCAAACTGTGCTTACCCTGAGCCACGACAACCCAGCTACTTAGGGTACAGGAGGTCTCGGGTGTGAAATGTTGATGTGAAAGGGTCGCATATGGTCGGGAAGAGGTCCACGAACGATCGCCGGATGCTGCTGAATCGAAACAGTGTAAAGGGGGCCTAAAAGTCGTTGGGTTGTCGTGGCCCAGCGTCGGCACAGTGTGAACGGGGCTGAGCTTGCTCCGTAAATTCCCTCATATTCCGGGAAGGCAAAAAAGTTCGTTAATGCTGAAATTCATGATATCAAAGTCCGTAAAAGCGAGAGTTAACTGTACGCCAAGGTTCTTATTATGGTGGGGGGGAGGAAGGAAAAGAGCAAACGTTCTAGAGCAGACGTTTCTTATTCTTGTTAAAGCATCGACCAGTCTACGTCAACGATTCTAAGTAGGGCGGATGGAAAAAAAAGACTGTGTGTGTGTGTGTGTGTGTGTGTGTGTGTGTGTTATCTCCCCCAACGCCTCTCTTCTTACTGATAACAAAAACAACGGTAATGGCATCCTCGAACATCGCAGGAAAACAAAAACAAAAAGGTCGACGAGTGTGTTATCTGTCCAAACTCCTCTCACTGATAACGCAATACGACAACAGGATGAACAGCACTTACAACAGCATTAAGCATGTGTGTGTGTGTGTGTGTGTGTGTGTGTGTGTGTAAGAAACAGAGAGAGAGAGAGAGAGAGAGAGAGAGAGAGAGAGAGAGAGAGAGAGAGAGAGCAATAAAGAAAGATAGCAAAGAATGGAGAAGAGGAGGAAAAACTGGGTGAGGCAGGAAGATAATGGCTACCTCAAATACTACTACTACTACTACTACTACTACTACTACTACTACTACTACTACTACTGCTGGTGTTCTTTGAGGGTGGTGTGTTTTTGTTTTGAGTCTCCAGTTTCTTCTTTCTGAGCCGAGATATTAAATGGCATCGCTTATACTGATATCATTGTGTGCCCTCGCCGACGTTGCGCCACTGTACGATAAGCGATCTTGGTCTACGTGTATTCGTCATTGTGTTTCATCATGCTTGCCTCTTCTCCCACCCTCCAGCCTCCCTCCTCCGGCGCTTAAACCAACACAAAGCTGCTGCATAACTCACTAGGTTCCTTCTCCTCTTTACGTCATTACACACACACACACACACACACACACACACACACACACACACACACGCGCGCTGCTCCACTAACCTTCATATCCTACATAACTTATTTTTTCTCCTCCTTTCCTTTTCCACCTCTCCTTTTTATCTTATCATCTTACTCCTCCTCCTACCCCTCCTCCTCCTCCTCCTCCTCCTCCTACTACTACTACTACTACTACTACTACTACTACTACTACTTTTTAAACGACCTTCATCCTACCAGCACAACCACTACTACTTCATGCTAACGTGCTACCTCCCTATACAATGTGCTACCCAAATTCACATCCTAGTCCCGCCCCAGCCGTCCCCATCCCACTTCCCTCAGCAAGAGTTGACAGACGGCTCTCATCTCTTCGCCCCTGACACTAATGCTACCCTGCGGAACACCCTCAATGCCTCTTATTCGTGTGAAGCACTTAGTCGAATGATAGCTCGAGGACTCTCAGGGGTGACTGGTTCAAATGGCACCTCGTGATGTGTTTGGGCTGCGCAGTTCATAACGTGTGTGTGTGTGTGTGTGTGTGTGTGTGTGTGTGTGTGTGAAGGGAAAGGGATGTGGTTACTTGAAGACAGACAAGGAAGAGACGAAGGAGAATTTAAGTGCCAAAGAAGAGAGAGATAAAGAAAAGGAAGTAGAGAAGAGGGACGAACTGCGCATGTGGGAAAAAAAGGTAAAAGAGGAGGAAAAAGGAAGCGGATAAATAGATAGGGAAAAGAATAAAAAGGAAAGGGACGAAAAAGAAAGAAAAGGAGAAAAGGGAAGAAAAGGAGGAAGAGAAGGTTAGAAGAACATCGGTATACCTCTACTACACACACACACACACACACACACACACACACACACACACACGAACTGGCATTCTTCCTGACACGTTAAAAAAAGTAAAAATAGAAAATCAAATATATTCTCAAAGGTGATTTTTTTTTTATTCTCCGGCTGTTTGTATCTGTGTCTGTCTGCCTGTCTGTATTGATTTTTGTCTGTTTATTTGTCTGTGTGTCTCTTTTGCTTTTTTTTTTATCTGTGTGTGTTTTGTCTGTCTGTCTGTCTGTCTCTGTCTGTCTCTCTGTCTGTCACTATGTTGTCTGTCTATGTTTGTCTGAGTGTCTGTCTTTCTCCATAAACAAATTGCTCTCTTCTCTCATTATTTTTATTCATTTATTCACTTTCATTCATCTTTTTTTTTCTAGTGAGGAGATGCGTCTAGGTATTTATAAAAGGAAGGATTTTTTTTTGTGTGTGTGTGAGACCAGGAGACAAGACTTTCACTGCCTGACCCATATAGAAAAAAAATGTTCGTGTGTGTGTGTGTGTGTGTGTGTGTGTGTGTGTGTGTGTGTGTGTGTGTTCCTGGTTAGGTTATGGGAGATAGAAATTCAGGTGATGATGACGAGCAGAAGGAGGAGGAGGAGGAGGAGGAGGAGGGGGAGGAGGAGGAGGAGGAGAATGTGATATAAAAGGAGAAAGAAGAGGAGAAGGAAAGAGAAAAGATGAAACTAAACAACAAATAAAGAAGAAAAAAAAAGAAAAAAAAAAGAAGAGAATCGTTTTAAACATCAGTCTATTATTATCATCACTTTTATTTTTTCTGTTGTTTTTTGCAGGTGTTGTTGATGTTGTTGTTGTTGTTGTTGTTGTTGTTGCTGTTCGTCTCGTCTTGTGGTAAAAATAAAAGAAACACACACACACACACACACACACACACACACACACACACACACACACACACACACACATAAATGAGTTTCCTGACCCATCGGACCCGTTGCCAAAAAAAAAAAAAAAAAAGAAGAAGAAGGTGTGAGGTGTGTAAATCAGGTGGATGTTTTTGTTTTGGGGGGGTGGAGAGAGGAAGGGGGAGGTGGAGGAGAGAGGAAGGGGGAGGGGGTGGAGAGAGGAAGGGGGAGGGGGTGGAGAGAGGAAGGGGGAGGTGGAGGAGAGAGGAAGGGGGAGGGGGTGGAGAGAGAGGAAGGGGAGGGGAGAGAGGAAGGGGGAGGGAGGGGGTGGAGAGAGGAAGGGGGAGGGGGAGGAGAGAGGAAGGGGGAGGGGGAGGAGAGAGGAAGGGGGAGGGGGTGGAGAGAGGAAGGGTGAGGTGGAGGAGAGAGGAAGGGGGAGGTGGAGGAGAGAGGGAGAGGGAGATGAATTAAAGCCTTGGCCCGCGTGTGTGTGTGTGTGTGTGTGTGTGTCAAACCTAACTTTCCTGCCACCAACACCATACATAAATACACCAACCACCACCACAACCACCACCATCACCACCACCACAACCACCAACACCACCATCACCACCACATCCCAACCACCACCACCACCACCACCACTTAACCACAATGACACGTCTGCAAAATTTATGACGCGGGTTGCTTGAGGCCGACACAGCGGGTTGGCCATCTGACCCAGTTGAAGGGGGGGGGGGTGGAGGGGGAGGAAGGGAAGGAAAGGGGGAAGGGAGGGAACGAAGGGAGAGAGGAGAGGAAAAGGGGGAAAGGGAGGGAGGGATGGAAGGAGAGGAGGAGGAGGGAGGAAGGAAGATAAGGGGGAAGGGAAGAAGAGGGAGAGGGGGAAGGGAGGTTGGGGGAGAGGAGGGGGGAGGGGGGAGGGGGGAAAGGAGAGAGGCTGACTAACGCTTTTTTTTATCTATGACTTCAGACATTTTTTTTCTCTCCTTTAACTTTTTTTTCTTATTTTTTGTTTTGTTTTTTGTTTCATCTTCCTTTTCTTCTTTTTTCTTTTCTTTTTCTTCTTTTTTATTTTTATTTTCCTGTTTCTTTTTCTTCTTTTCGCTTCCTTTTATTTTTTTTCCTCTTCTTCATTTTCTTCCTCCTTTTTAATTTATTTTCTTTCTTTTTTTCTTCTTATTTTTCTTTTATTTTTCCTTTTTTTCTTCTTCTTCTTCTTCTTCTATTTCTTCTTCTTCTTTCTTTTTCTTCTTCTTCCTCCTCCTCCTCCTCCTCCTCCTCCTCCTCCTCCTCCAAGCCAGTTCAAGATTCAGGTTTTTCCTCTAATCCTCCTGTTTACTTCCTTCCTCCTCTTCTTCTCCTTCCTTCCTTTCATCTCTTCAACGTGCAGCATCACATTCCTCTCTCTCTCTCTCTCTCTCTCTCTCATTCTATTATTACGCATTTAAACTTATTTTTACGTTCTAGGAAATTCGCTAATTCGCCGGTCACACGTGCTTTGTTACGCTCTTCCTCCTCCTCCTCCTCCTCCTCCTCCTCCTCCTCCTCCTCCTCATTCGTTGTCAGCAAAACTTTAACGCCACTTTTTTATCTTCTTATTCTGTTCTTTTTTCTTCCCTTTCCTTCGTCTTCTTCCTCCACCTACTTTTCTTCTTTTTCTTCATCATCTTCCTCCTCCTCCTCCTCACCACCCTTTTCTTCCTCCTTTCCTTCTTTTCTTTCTTCATCTCCTTTCTCTTTCTCCTTTTCTTCATCTTCCTTTTTTCTTCTTTTTCTTCATCTCCTTCCTTTTTCTCCTTTTCTTCATCTTATTCCTCCTCATCATCACCCTTTTCTTCCCTCTTTTCTTCTTTTCTTTCTTCATCTCCTTCCTCTTTCAACTTTTTTTTCATTTTCCTCCTCATTTCATCACCCCTTTCTTCCTCCTTTTCTTCTTCTCTTTCTTCATCTTCCTGTCTCTCCTTTTCTTCATCTTCCTCCTCCCCCTCATCATCCTTTTCTTCCTTCTTTTCTCATTCTCTATCTTCATCTTCCTGTTTCTCCTTTTCTTCATCTTCCTCCTCCTCATCATCATCCTTTTCTTCCTTCTTTTTTTCTTCTCTTTCTTCATCTCCTTCCTCTTTACTTCTTTTTCTTCATCATCTTCCTCCCCCTCATCATCCCTTTCTTCTTCCTTTTCTTCTTCTCTTTCTTCATCTCCTCCCTCTTTCTCCTTTTCTTCATCTTCCTCCTCCCACCCCCTCAAAACCCCTCTCATCATCTACCTTCTTCTCTTCCTCTACCTCATCTTTTTAATCACTTTCCTCCTCCTTTTTCTCCTCCTCCTCCTCATCTT
This sequence comes from Eriocheir sinensis, assembly GCF_024679095.1. Classification (NCBI taxonomy): domain Eukaryota; kingdom Metazoa; phylum Arthropoda; class Malacostraca; order Decapoda; family Varunidae; genus Eriocheir; species Eriocheir sinensis. Next base: position 15,465,136 of record NC_066528.1, on the reverse strand, counting down.
TTTAACCACTCTCCTCCTCCTTTTTCTCCTCCTCCTCCTCCTCGTATTTTTAACCACTTTCCTCCTCCTCCTCCTCCTCGTCGTCTTCCCCCTCGGCAAGTTCTTCCCGCCTCACCTTGACTCAGCGTTCTCGTCGCCGCTCAGTCGCCGACCACACGCGTGCTCAAGTGGGGCTCCATGGAGGCTCGCACGTCGTCGTCAGTCGTGGCTTTCCTGGTAGAGGCCACTCACTTGACGGCGCAAAGGCGGCGACCACAGCGCAACGACTTCTGGGAAACCTTCGTGTTCCATGCCCCCCCACCCCCCCGCCCCCCCCGCCTCCTCTCACCCCCACACAACGATTATATGCTATTCTATTGGCGTGCACGCTTCGCTGGGCATACCAACAGCCTCAGCACTTCGTCGCAGGCATAAGGGTCATATTCTTAAACCTTCCGACACCAAACCACATACATTTAAGAAGGCTTTCGTTGGATTTGCCGGCATTTCCAGGGGTAGTTTTATGACCTGGTGGTAGTTTGCACCGTTCCTCTGTACCGTGAACGTAAAGAAACACCCATGGAGACGCGTTTGACCTCTTATTTTGCCTTTATAAATGCTGTATGCAAGAGAAGGGAGCGTC
>NC_066528.1:15409514-15457014 GCF_024679095.1 Eriocheir sinensis | reverse complement strand
CGAATCAGGCGGGGGGGAGGGGGGAAGGGGGGAGGCAGGAAGGGGACGGGAGAGGTTGGGGTAAGGCAGGAAGCGAAGGGGGCAGTAAGGTAAGGAATATATATGGGTAGGAGCAGATAGGTGGAGGGTAGAGTAATGGGTAGGGAATGTAGAGAGGGAGAGAGAGGTAAATGGGGAGGGTGTAGAGAGGAGGAGGAGGAGGAGGAGGAGGAGGAGGAGGAGGTAACAAAAAATAGCAGAAGAAAAAGAATATACAGAAAAAACGAAGGAAAAGAAGAGAGGAGGAGGAGGAGGAGGAGGAGGAAGAAAAAGGAGAAAAAAAAAAGAGGAGGAGAGGTTGAGGAATGTAAACTCTATCACTATCATCATCATCACCACCATCATCACCATCATCATCTTACCTAGCATGAGTAGTTTCGGGGAACGCATTTCTTCGTCTCTGAGAATTCGAACTTTCATAAGATTTGATCGTTGTCCTCCTCCTCCTCCTCCTCCTCCTCATTGATCTCCTTTTTCTGCTTCTCCTCTTTCTTCTGCTTCCTTCTCTACCTCTACCTCCTCCTCCTCCTCCTCCTCCTCCTCCATGATCTCCTTTTTCTGCTTCTCCTCCTTGTTATTCTGCTTCCTTCTCTACCTCCTCCTCTTCCTCCTCTTTTTCCTCCTCTTCTCCGTCCTTTTCTTATCCTGTTTCGGTTTTTCTTCTCTTCTTACCCCTTCTTCTTCTCCTCCTTCTCCTCCTCCTCCTCCTCCTCCTCCTCCTCATTTTCCTCCTCTTTCTTTATTATTCTCCTCTGTTTATCTCTTCATTTTTTTTCTCCTGCTCTTCTTCCTTCTCCTCCTCCTCCTCCTCCTCCTCCTTTTAGTTTATGTTTCTTCATCTCTTTTTCTCCTCTTCCTCTTTCGCCTATTATCTTCTTCTCTGCGTCTACTTCTTATCCACCTCCTCCTCTTCCTCTTCCTCCTCCTCCTCCTCCTCCTCCTCCTCCTCCTTTTTGTTTATTTTTCTTCATCTCTTGTTCTCCTCCTCCTCCTCTTTCGCCAACAATCTTCTTCTCTGCGTCTACTTCTTATCTACCTCCTCCTCCTCAACGCAGACGTCCTTGAGAGAACGCCTCCCCCCCTCCCCCCTCTTGTAGGAGTTACCCACTTTGTTCTTATAGCCACGAGTGAGTGAGCTGAGTGGGCGTCCCCTTGATCCGCCCTTTTCACCGTGCGTGTTTTCCTGCACACACACACAAAAAAAGGCCTGTTATTTACTTTTTACTATTACTGCTATTATATTTATTACTATTATTATTTTTATTGTTATTATTATTATTATTATTATTATTATTATTATTACAGATATTTTGCTATTATGTGAGAAATGACACTATTTTGGCAAGACGTATATGCTGGTTCTCTCAACACCGCTATCACCACTGTTACCACCACCACCACCACCACCACCATCACCACCACCACCACTAGCAATAATGACAGTGGTGGTGGTGGTGAGACTAAGCAGTAATCTTCCAATCAGACCATGACACCACAAAAAAAAACATAACGTCATCACCACCACCACCACCACCACCGCCGCCGTCACTTCCCAAAATTATTATGAGGAAAAAGGAGAAGAAAAAAATCTACTTCTGGGTAAAAGTTCCATGAGGTAGTTACACGGTTCAAGGATTTTCCCTCTCTCGTTTTTGACACATCTTTCCTTGTATTGTGTGTGTGTGTGTGTGTGTGTGTGTGTGTGTGCGCGCATACTTGAAGGTGGAATTTATTAGAACACACAATTTTAAGTCTATCATTACGTACTTGTGTGTGTGTGTGTGTGTGTGTGTGTGTGTGTGTGTGTGTGTGTGTGTGTACTTGAGGGTGGAATTTACTAGAACACACAATTTTAAGTCTATCATTACGTACTTGTGTGTGTGTGTGTGTGTGTGTGTGTGTGTGTGTGTGTGTTAATAAAGTCACATGCCCTAACTAACCTAAACACACACACACACACACACACACACACACACACACACACACACACACACACACACACACACACACACATACACATCACATCTTATCAGTTCGTCCATTGATACATTTCTCGTTTGTTTTATTCGTTGTTTTTTTCTCTATTTACATTAACGATTTACTTTCACATACATTTTTATACTAGTTTGTCATGATGTCTCTTTTATGTATCTGTTTGTATGACATTCTCGATTTAAATTCATCTTTGCACTTTAGGAGCAGTGAGCAGCGGGCTTTTTTTTTTTTTTCATTATTGTTTCGTTGTTGTTTTTTCCCCTTGAACTGCTTCCTCTACTTTTAAAAAAAATGTCTCGAATTCTCTAACGCTTTCGGCTCTCACATCAGCTATTTTCAAAGGCCAAAAACGAGACTGATCGGGTTCTCATGAGCGTTTCTTTAGGTTCATGGCACAGAGGAAGGGTCAAACTACCACCAGGGTCATAAAGCTACCCCTGGAAATGCCCACAACACCTACGAAAGCCTTGTCCCATTGCTGATTTTAATTGCTTGATTTTAAGGATGAAGGAGAGTGGAGAGGAAAGAGGGAGAGAAAGGGAGGAAAAAGGGGAAGGAAAAGATTAGGGAGAACAGGATGAGAAAGAGGAGGAGGGAAGGAAAGATAAAAAACGAGAAAAGGGGGAAAGTAAGGAAGGAAAAGGGAGGAAAAGGGGAAAGGAAAAGATTAGGGAGAGAAGGTTGACAAAAAGGAGGAGGGAAGGAAAGATAAAAGGCGAGAAAAGGGAGAGAGAAAAAGGTAAGAAGAAAATAAGGGAGAAGAGAAAAAAGTAAGAAAGTAAGGGAGGAGAGAAAAAAAGTAAGAAGGGAGGAGAGAAAAATAAGAGGAAACTAAGGGAGGAGAAGAGGAGAGAAAAGAAGTCTGAGTATAAGCGCTGAGGTGTCTGAGAATTCCAATGTCTCGTCACACGTAAGGCAAGGCTGGGCGGGGGCGGGCATCAGGGGCAGAGGAATCACTATAGCAAAGATCAATGCAAGCAAGTACACCTCCTCCTGACGATGACGTAACGCTGCCTGACCGTCACAGCTTCCAAGAACAGCTCCCCACACCTACCCCCCCGCCAGTCGGCCTCTAACGAACCAGACAGCGGACAGATAAACAGACCAGCGAACAGATATCACGGTTTACTGGTGCTGCGAAAAAGAGAGAGATAGAAGAATGGAGAGAGAGGAAAGAAAAGGATGCGAGGTACAGAGTGAATGGCTGAAGGAAGGAAGGATACAGATAGATAAAAGAGTAATAAGAGAAATAGATAGAAGGAATTGGAGGTGAGAGGAAGGAAATAGATAAATACACGATTGCTTGGACGAGAGAGGAGAAAAGTCGTGAGTTCATTGAGATTACAGAAGAGAGGATTTGAATATTCTAAAACAGAGGAATAAGGAAGAGAGAGAAGAAAAAACGGTAGGGAGTGTTTATGAGGAAAAAGATAAGAAAATAATAGATAAACAAGAGAGAGAGAGAGAGAGAGAGAGAGAGAGAGAGAGAGAGAGAGAGAGAGAGAGAGAGAGAGAGAGAGAGAGAGAGAGAGAGAGAGAGAGATTATGATAAGATTTAAGAAGATAGAAGGGAAGGAATTTTAAGCACGAAGACAAAAGGAAAGAAAGGAAGGAAGAAAACGCAATCCCGAGAGAGACTAAAAACGAGCGAAAATATGAGAAAATGAGAGAAAAAGAAGAGAAGGGAATGAAGGAGAAGACAAAAAAAAAAAAAGATGAAGAAGGGGAGGAATTTTGATCACGAAGACAGAAGTGAAGAAAGAGAGGAAGACACCATTATCTACCCATCTCCACCCCTTCACCTCCATTACCACACACAGAAACAAACAAACAAAATAGGATATACATAGATTTACATAGGCCACACAGACCCTATCCAATCACACGCCACCAAGACCGCATTTGTACTTAAGTGAGTTTTAAGTTGCAGGAAGTGGCGGTCGAGCTTGCTTCTAGGAGCTCGCAAAGTGTCAAAGATAAGAAGTGGGCGAAGAAAAGTGACCATGTAAATGAAAATGGGAGATGAGAGAAAACGGAGATAAGGTTGAAAACAAAACACTCGGGAGATGCGCAACTAGGAGGAGGAGGAGGAGGAGACTCTTGAGGCACTGTAAGAGAAGGAGGAGGAAGAGGAGGAGGAGGAGGAGGAGGATCATAAGAACTTACAAGTGTCTCTTAAGTACCAACCCACAAAATTCGCATCAAGTCTCCTCTCCTCCTCCTCCTCCTCCTCTTCCTCCTCCTCCTCTTCCTCTTCCTCGGTTAATTTTGGGTTTCAGAAAGAGAGAAAAATAAGTTATTCATTTCCTTCTACTTTGTTCTTCCTCATTCCTTCAGTCCTCCTCCTCCTCCTCCTCGTCCTCCTCCTCCTTCTCCTCCTATTTAGTGAAGAGGAGAAAAGAAAACAAGATCGTGAGAGCAATTCTGATGACTTGATTTTAAGGATGAAAAAGAGTGGAGAGGAAAGAGGGAGAGAAAGGGAGAGAAAAAGGGAGAAGGAAAGGGGGAGGAGGAGGGGACGAAAGGTGCAAGACAAGAGAAAGAGAGGAGAGAAAAACGGTGAGAAGAGAGTAAGGAAGGAGGGAAGAAGGGGAGATAAAAGGAAAGGAAGGAGGTAAGGAAAGGAAGAAGGAAAATGAGAGAGGAGGAGAAGATGAAAGGTTACGATGAAGAGGGTGGAGATAAAGATGAAGGAGAGAAGAAGAAGAAGAAGAAGAAGAAGAAGAAGAAGGAAGGGAGGAAGGGGAGATAGGTGGGAGAGGAAGAAGAGGAAATAAAGGAAAAGAGATAAAGATAGGGAGAAGAAGAAGATGAGGAGGAAAGGGGAAAAAGAAGAGGGAGAAGGAATGAGTAGGAAGGGGAAGAAATTAACAAAAAGGAAGAGGAAGAGGAAGAGGAAAAGCAGGAAAAGAGGAATGGACGAAACAAGAAGAAGAGGAAGAAAAGAGAAAGAAGAGGAAAAGAAGTAGAGAAAGAAAAGAAAATGAGACAAATGGTAAACTAAGATAAAGAGAAGGAAAGAAGAAGGGAGAAAAAGATGAAGTAAGAGAAAGAAGGAGAATAAATAAGAAATAATGAAAGACAGAGAAGGAAGAAAACGGAGGATCGCAAGAAGGGAGGAAGAGACATAAAGGGTGATAAATGGGGAAGGGAGAAAAGGAAGAGAAGAGGGAGAGAAAAGGGAGATAAATAAAAGAGGGAGAGGCAAGGTTACGGTAGGAAGCAGGAAGGGGGAGAGAGAGAGAGAGAGAGAGAGAGAGAGAGAGAGAGAGAGAGAGAGAGAGAGAGAGAGAGAGAGAGAGAGAGAGAGAGAGAGAGAGAGAGAGAGAGAGAGAGAGAAAAGGGAGAGAGAAATCAAGGGAGGGGAAGAACAGTTAAGGGTGGCAAGAAAGGGAGATATGATGGGTAGCATTTAGGCAAGGTCTCACACACACACACACACACACACACACACACACACACACACACACACACACACACACACACACACACACACACACACACACACACACACACACACACACACACACACACACGTACACGAATCACCTGGTTTGGCTGCATTCCAGGTGTGTGTGTGTGTGTGTGTGTGTGTGTGTGTGTGTGTGTGTGTGTGTGTGTCTGTGACCTTGCCCGAAGCAGCCATGACTTAAACAACAGATGCTTTTTTTTTTTTTGTCCACTTAAGGACGAAGCAATGTGCGTTGACCTTTCCACTCCTTCCACTCCACTCCACTCCTCCACTTCCCTACTCCCCATCCATTCCCCATTCCCCATTCTCTTTATTTTTTGTTTTTCTTCCTCTTTTCTTCCCCTTATCTTCCTCTTGTTATCTCTTCCATCCCTCTTTTCCTTCTCCTCCTCTTCTTCATTTTCCTCTTCCTCTCTTTTGTTAACCTCTCCCTCCTTCCTTCTCATTCTTTCTTCCTTTTCTTCTTCTCCTTTTCTCTTCCTTTTCTTTTCCTTCTCCCCTTCCCCCATTCTCCTCTATTCCCCGACTCCCTTCCATTCACCCACTTCACTCCCCTTCTTTTCCACTACTCCACTTCCTTACTCCATTTCACTACTCCATTACTCTATTCCCCATTCCATTACGCCACTTTACTACTCCTGTCCAGTCCAGTTCCCTCCATTTCCCTACTCCCTTCCACTCCCCACTACTCCACTTCACTCTCAGTCCATTCCATTTCACTACTCCACTTCACATTTCCACTCCACATCACTCTACAGCTCCAATCCATTCAACTACTCTCTTCCCATCCACTCCACTCCTCACCTCCAATCCACTTCTCATCCATTTCCCTACTCCACTTCACTCCCCTTCTCATAACTCCACTCCCCTTACCTCCATTCTCCTTCATTACCACACTCCACTTCATCTATTCCACCACCCTATACCTCCAGTCCTCCTCCTCCACTCCATTCCCCCCAATCCACTCCCTCACTCCACCCATCACCACAGCCATACAGTTCTTCTTACCATTTTCTTTCTTATGAATTCATCAATGCCCACATGAACTCCCAGATAGATAGATAGATAGATAAATAGATAGATAGATAGATAGATAGACAATTTACTGAACACAATAGTACAAGCTCTCTCTCATACAAGAACATCAACCCCCATCCTTTCTCTCCTCTCGTTCCTCCCCTCTCTCTCCCTTTCCCCTGCCTTAAACACAACCCCACGGTTACCAATGCAAACAGTTACTCCCCACCCCCCAACCTCCCCCCCCCCCCCCCCCGCATCTAAGTTACATTACACACAGCATGTCTCTCCTTACTTAATTGACCTTTTAAGAGAGAGAGAGAGAGAGAGAGAGAGAGAGAGAGAGAGAGAGAGAGAGAGAGAGAGAGAGAGAGAGAGAGAGATTGAGGGCATAGGGAGGCGGTGTCGTGTAAGCTTTAACCATAATATTGTACACACACACACACACATACACACACACACACGAACACACACACACACAAGGTCACCCATAACCTCTCTCTAAAAAGACATTTCAAGTGACAACGAGCATCCTCCTCATCCTCCTCCTCCTCCTCCTCCTCCTCCTGCTGCTGCAAGGTCTGGGTTAGATCCGCAGGGGAGGAAGAGGAGGAGGAAGAAAGGGAGGAAGATACGGTGAGGAAAGGAGAGGTGGAAGATGGGGAGGAAGGAAGGAAGAACTGGGTCGTGGAGGAGGAGGAGGAGGAAGAAGGGGAGGAAGATACGGTGAGGAAAGGAGAGGTGGAAGATGGGGAGGAAGGAAGGAAGAACTGGGTCGTGGAGGAGGAGGAGGAGGAGGAAGAGAGAGGAACATGAAGAAGAGGAGGAAGAAAAGAAGAAAGATATGGGAGAGAAAGGGAGATATAGAAAGGAGGAAAAAGGAGGAAGGAAAAAGAAATGGAGGAAGAAATGGAGAAAAAAGTGAGGGAAAGATAAAGAAAGGAAGAAAAGCTGGAGGAAAAGAGGAAAGGAGGAAGAAAGTAAGAGAATGGGGAGGAAAAGAGAAGAAAATGAAAGGGAGGGAAGAATTGGAGGAAAAGGAGAGGAAGAAGGAAGGAAGAAAGAGGGGAGAGAGAGAAGGCCAGAAGAGGAGGGAAAGGAAGGAAGAGGGGAGGAAGAAGGGGAAGGTGAGGGGAAGAGTGGAAAGGAAGGGGAGGAAAGAATGCGAAGGGGGGAGGAAGGAGGGGGAGGAGAGAGAGGGAGGAATGTATTACCTCCGCCCTCAATACCTGGGGAGGAGGGTCGAGGTGAGGACGAGGAGGAGGAGGAGGAGGAGGAGGAGGAGGAGGAGGAAGAGACTGTCACTAATCTTCCTTGCCATAATTCTTCTCTTTCCATTATAATTATTCTCTCTCTCTCTCTCTCTCTCTCTCTCTCTCTAATAATAAAGATGTTTCATAAGACGAGAAATACGCATCAGTGAACGAGAGAGAGAGAGAGAGAGAGAGAGAGAGAGAGAGAGAGAGAGAGAGAGAGAGAGAGAGAGAGAGAGAGAGAGAGAGAGAGAGAAATTAGAGCTAACTCACTCTAATAATTAAACTGAAAACTAATAGGATTATGCTACCCTCCCCCCTTTCTCATTTCCTCTTCTTCCTCCCCCTCCTCTTCCTCCTCTTCCTCCTCCTCCTCCTCCTCCTCCTCTTTCCTTTGGTCCGTCAATCCCTTGCAATACAAACATTTGTTCTACCAAGCTATGCAAAGGAGAGAGAGAGAGAGAGAGAGAGAGAGAGAGAGAGAGAGAGAGAGAGAGAGAGAGAGAGAGAGAGAGAGAGAGAGAGAGAGAGAGAGAGAGAGAGAGAGAAAGAATGTAATCGCATGAACTTGTATTAAATGAATGAATGATTTGTTAACTATGTACACACACACACACACACACACACACACACACACACACACACACACACACACACACACACACACACACACACACACACACACAGAAATATAATATCTAACATAGGAATAATAACAATAACAACAACAATTAGAAGAATAAAAATAAGAAAAAAATATAAGAACAACAAAATAAAGGTGAAATTAAGATAAAGAAGAAGAATAGGCAATACCCACTACCAAGGTCCAGCGAGATTCAAACTAGGATTCCTGTATTGCTATTTGCTAACCCTTCCACCACAGGACCACAAGACACGACGCAACTCTAAGGTGTTTCCGCGCCGTCTTTCCCGCCCCGCTCCTCCCTCCTTGGCCTCTGAATGTTACTCCAAGGGCCTGTATTATCAAACCCTTCGACGCCCAAGTACACGTATTTGACAAGGAGGTGTCTGAAAATGCCGCCCGGTGGTGTCACATAAGTAGTCGGAGTTTTAGGTTTTCAGTGCATCGAAATTTTATACTTTCAACCGATATTAGCAAACTACGAGATAACCTTTTGGAACACCGACTCCACCATCGTGATCATGAACCTTTTTTTTTTTTACAGTAGAGGAAACAGCACAAGGGCAAAAAAATAAAAGGAAACGATAATGAAAAAAAGCCCGCTACTCACTGGTCCTATGAAAGAGTTGAGGAGAGTGACCGAAAGACAAGTCAATTTCAATTTTTTTTATATTTTTTACAGTAGAGGAAACAGCACAAGGGCAAAAAAATAAAAGGAAACGATAATGAAAAAAAAGCCCGCTACTCGCTGGTCCTTTGAAAGATTTAAGAAGAGTGGCCGAAAGACAGGTCAGCTTCTGGATAATCACGAGCCTAAAATAATTACGGCAAGACTACTTATATTTAGATAATGGAGGGAAAATAAAGGAAAGAGCAGCGAGTGGTGGACTTTTTTATTATTGTTTCCTCTTTTGTGTGCCCTTGAGCTGTCTCCTTTGTTGTAAAAAAAAAATAGAAAAATAAAATAAACACTTCATCTCACTTTTTTGTTTTGTTTCACTCCCACAGATGTGCTCGTATTGAATTTTCACAGTTTCGAAATCGGCACAGTTTTCCGATTCATTAGGTGTGTTACAAGCACCGATAAGGAAAAAGAAAGTGGTGGAAATTGCAAAGGTCCTCATCGACAGAATGCTGGCGTGGGAGAAGAGAGTCGGTCTGTCGTCTGTCGGTGCAATTCTCACAGATGTGCTCGTATTGAATTTTCACAGTTTCGAAATCGGCACAGTTTTCCGATTCTTTAGGTGTGTTACAAGCACCGATAAGGAAAAAGGTGGTGAAAATTGCAAAGGTCCTCATCGACAGAATGCTGGCGTGGGAGAAGAGAGTCGGTCTGTTGTCACCCTGTTCCGGGCCACCATTAATTAGCAATGACCCGACCCGCACCTTTTATAGTGACACCAAATTGTCGAGTCCGTTTTGGCGTTGGCTCCCGCTGGTCCATTTCTCCCCTCTGCTCTACCACACAGTCCTAACACCTATTTTTTCCTCTCATGTGTAACCTATACCTTACATATGAGAGGAAGAGATAGGTGTTGGGACTGTGTGGCAGAGCAGAGGGGAGGAAAGGACCCGCGGTAGCCTACGCCAGACCGGCCTCAACATATTTGGACGACTATAGGAGGGAACAGAACAATCCTTAAACAGCAAGCCTCGCCCCTCCCTGCCCGATGTGAGTAGAGGAGTGACGGTGCTTTCGGCTCACAACTATTTCTCATGTTTTTTATTCTAATGGAAGGAACACCAATAAGGAAGAAAACGAGAAGGAAGGAATATGTAAGAGTTACCTATAAGGAGCTACGAGAATTTGTAGAGTTAAGCCCTCAAACTCTCCCACCATGAACTGGCAAAGGAAAATAACAGAAAAACAACAACAAAGGGGGAACCAAATGGAAAGCCAAAGGGTAATCTAGTTCCCTGGGGTGTAAGAGTGGGGAAGTTTGTTGCAGTGAAGGATAAAAACAAAACTAAAAACCGGGTCACTGGGTTAAGTTTGTGATGTCTAGGGACCTTCACCTGTTCCCCTCCTCCTCCTTCTTCTCTCCTCCTCCTCTTCTACGTGACTTATGGGAAGGATTAGCGGGCAGCATCCTTAGGGGGGAAAGAAGGGGTCAGGGAGAGAGGACTTTTTTATGGTCTTGAAATGTTTATATTAGCGTTCATTGCGATACTTCAAGCCCTTGGTGTAAGTGTATGGACGAGCGATGTCAAGGGGCGTGGAGAGAGCCGAAAAAATTAGGTTATATAGGGGGAAGGGTGGAAGGGGAGACAGGTGGAGGGAGAGGAAGTGGAGGAAAAGGAGGTGTGGTGGAGGAGAGAAGTGGATTGTATGTATGCTCTCTCACCTCCTCCTCTTTCTTCCTCCTCCTCCTCCTCCTGCTCTAATCACTCTTTCCACTCATATTGATGGGCTTTGTGTGTGTGTGTGTGTGTGTGTGTGTGTGTGTGTGTGTGTGTGTGTGTGTGTGTGTGTGTGTGTGTGTAGCCCAGGTGAGTCTAGGACAGGATGTGATACGAGGCACCGGCAAGTCCTCGTCCTCCTCCTCCTCCTCCTCCTCCTTCTCCTCCTCCTCCTCCTCCTCCTCCTCCTCCTTAACCTTCCTAGAGATAAGGATAGCCTTTCTCTCTCACCATTTATCTATCTAATTATCTCTCATCCGCACACACACGCACACACACACACACACACACACACACACACACACGTTTCAAAATACTGTGAGTTCTTCGCCTCTCATTCTTATCCGACGGACATCCGAGAGTTCCAATTCCCCCCCCCCCCATCTCTCTCTCTCTCTCTCTGTTATCACAATTCTTCACCGGTCACTCAATCCCTTTAAAAACAATCTCCCTTTCGTATCCTCCCTCCCCCACCCCCCAGCCCACACTCTCTCTCTCCCTCCCTATCAGCTCCTCCCTCACGAGTCACGATTCATCATTCCTCTCTTCAGTCTCCAGTGGTCAGTCGTCAAGGGAGGACGCACACACTCGGTACTCCCCCACGCTACGTTACTTCAGTATTTTCCAAGCGTCTTATTAGTAACTTATGTGGCTAGTTTCGCTTTTTACTTCCACTTTTGCGAGAGAGTGTGAGAGTGATTTGGAAGTGTTGGATAAGAGTTAAGTCTTATTACAAACTTAGTCGTGAAAAGTAACATGAGACAAAGATCAAGAAAACCCAAGTAACCAACGCCTTGAAAAACGGGTCTAAAAGGTATAAATCAGTGTCCATGTTCTTAATTCAACGTATCGACGACTCCGTTCCCCTGTTTGAAAAGCCTGTTGTGGAAGTTGCTGTTGGGAGGGATTTCCATGGACTGTTTTGGTGATGGTGGTGATAGTTTTAAAAAGAAAACTATAAACTGGAGTATCCTTTGCCTTCTTGTTCTTCGTTTTCTCCCATCTATTACTCCTCCTCTTCCTCCTCCTCCTTCACTTCTTCTGCGTTTTGAACGGGGAAATCTCAACCCATGAAAAACTGGTTAATCTTCGCTGTGGTCTTGGGAAATAGTGCTTGTGGTGGGAAATAGTGGTGGGAAATAGTGCTTGTGGTGGGAAATAGTGCTTGGGGAATAGTGCTTGTGGTGGGAAATAGTGCTTGGGAAATAGTGCTTGTGGTGGGAAATAGTGCTTGGGAAATAGTGCTTGTGGTGGGAAATAGTGCTTGGGAAATAGTGCTTGTGGTGGGAAATAGTGCTTGGGAAATAGTGCTTGTGGTGGGAAATAGTGCTTGGGAAATAGTGCTTGTGGTGGGAAATAGTGCTTGTGGTGGGAAATAGTGCTTGTGGTGGGAAATAGTGCTTGTGGTGGGAAATAGTGCTTGTGGTGGGAAATAGTGCTTGTGGTGGGAAATAGTGCTTGTGGTGGGAAATAGTGCTTGTGGTGGGAAATAGTGCTTGGGAAATAGTGCTTGTGGTGGGAAATAGTGCTTGTGGTGGGAAATAGTGCTTGTGGTGGAAATAGTGCTTGGGAAATAGTGCTTGTGGTGGGAAATAGTGCTTGTGGTGGAAATAGTGCTTGGGAAATAGTGCTTGTGGTGGGAAATAGTGGTGGGAAATAGTGCTTGTGGTGGGAAATAGTGGTGGGAAATAGTGCTTGGGAAATAGTGCTTGTGGGAAATAGTGCTTGTGGTGGGAAATAGTGCTTGTGGTGGGAAATAGTGCTTGTGGTGGGAAATAGTGCTTGTGGTGTAAATAGTGCTTGGGAAATAGTGCTTGTGGTGGGAAATAGTGCTTGTGGTGGAAATAGTGCTTGTGGTGGGAAATAGTGCTTGTGGTGGGAAATAGTGCTTGTGGTGGGAAATAGTGCTTGTGCTTGTGGTGGGAAATAGTGCTTGTGGTGGGAAATAGTGCTTGTGGTGGGAAATAGTGCTTGTGGTGGGAAATAGTGCTTGGAAAATAGTGCTTGTGGTGGGAAATAGTGCTTGTGGTGGGAAATAGTGCTTGTGGTGGGAAATAATGCTTGTGGTGGGAAATAGTGCTTGTGGTGGGAAATAGTGCTTGTGGTGGGAAATAGTGCTTGTGGTGGGAAATAGTGCTTGTGGTGGGAAATAGTCCTTGTGGTGGGAAATAGTCCTTGTGGTGGGAAATAGTGCTTGTGGTGGGAAATAGTGCTTGTGGTGGGAAATAGTCCTTGTGGTGGGAAATAGTCCTTGTGGTGGGAAATAGTGCTTGTGGTGGGAAATAGTCCTTGTGGTGGGAAATAGTCCTTGTGGTGGGAAATAGTCCTTGTGGTGGGAAATAGTGCTTGCCTTCTTCATTACGCTGGTTTTGTTATACGCATCAGTTTTTAGTGTTCGTATGCGCTGTTTTGTTTCATATATGCAAACTTGCTTTGTATTTGTATTGCGTAAAGGTGGAAGTAGAAAGGAGTATTTACGCATTTACTGCCACTAATACTAATACTAATACTACTACTATTACTACTACTGCTTCTACTATTACTACTTCTACTACTACTACTACTACTACTACTACTACTACTACTACTACTGCTTCTACTATTACTACTTCTACTACTACTACTACTACTACTACTACTACTACTACTGCTTCTACTGGTACTACTTCTACTACTACTACTACTACTACCACTACTACTAATACTACTTCTACTACTACAACTTGTCTTCTTGTTCTTAGTTTCCTCCCACCTATTACTCCTCCTCCTCCTCCTCCTCCTCCACTTCTTCCTTCCTCCATTCCTCTCCTCCCACCCCCTTTCCTCCCTTTTTTAATCTCCCTTTTTCTTCTACATCCTTCTCCTTTCCATCCATATCTCTGCAAACGGCTTTTCATGTTCCTCTCCCTTCCTCCTTTTCCTCCACCTCCTCCTCCTCCTCCTCCTCCTCCTCTTCCTCTTCTTCTTCCTCCTCCTCCTCCTCCTACTCCTCCTATCTGAAGTAGTCCCGTGGGATTAGTATACCCACGGGCCAAATTAAATTCAGTGATTCCATATTTTACTAATGCTCCGTGGTATGCAACATTCCTCCTCCTCCTGATCATCCTCCTCCTCCTCCTCCTCCTCTCTCGGTGTGGAAGTGTTTGGTCTAATAGCAACACGTTGTTTAAATAATATTGATGATGATGATGATCTGGAGGGCTCTCATCCTTCTTAGTGTGGTATGTAATGTTTGGAGAGGATGTTTGTGTGTGTGTGTGTGTGTGTGTGTGTGTGTGAGAGAGAGAGAGAGAGAGAGAGAGAGAGAGAGAGAGAGAGAGAGAGAGAGAGAGAGAGAGAAGCATTCAAATAAACAGCTCCGGTGAAGTCAAAGAAGGCAACCACATCAACACAAAACACAAACAACAAACAAGAAAACAAACACAATGCAATACAAAACAGAACAGCAAAAAAGCAAAACAAAAAAAACACACACACACACACACACACACACACACACACACACACACACACACACACACACACACACACACACACACACATCGCACACACATAAATAAACACCAATCATTCACAAACATCCATAAAAAAACTCTATCATATTTTCTTCCTTTACAGATGAGAGTCGACCCACGCCCACCACGCAGAGACTCGCGCTGAACGGAGGCAGAAGAGGAGTTATCGGGGCTGTTGGATCATCGGGCTGCCTTCTTACTCGACCGGGCTGCCTCGCTTCCCGACCGGGCTCCTTGCTAGTCGATCGGGCTTCTAGAACTCAACCGGGCCGCCTTGCTACTCGAACGTCGGCTATTGAACCACTTCGAGAAGAATCACGTCTCACTCATCATACGAAAACCACACATTTGGGAGCCATTTTAGAGGGATCGAAGACCGTTTAGCATCAAGAGAGACTCTGGCATACGATCAACAGCAGATTAGCCATTTGAGAGCTATTTTTGAGGCGTTCAAGGGCGTTAAGCATCAAGAAAAAGACATTTAAGAAACTCTGACCCACTAACAGCAGTATATTAGCCATTTGAGAGCCATTTTATGAGGATCTCAAGACCACCAGCCATTTAAAGGAGTTTGCCATACGAACCAGAGAACCCAAGAGCCACTGCATAGAAAACGGAAAACCACAATTAACTGGAGGCGCAAAGAAACGCGGAAAAGAAGGTGAACCAACAGAAAGCCATTTAGGAGAGTGTGCCATACGAACACCACACCCCAAGAGCCACGGCAAAGAAAACGGGGAACCACAAGGAACTGGAGGCGCCAAGGGACACGAAGAGGCGGTGAAGAGCCAACCAAGTCACGTGATTCACTACCAACCACCACAAGCTCAGCACAATGGGTCTAGGCGTGCTGGACATGGTGCTGCTGGTACTGTCACTGATCCTAAGCGCTATCGTGGGCGTGTACCATAGCGTCTTGGGGCGGAAGGCAACGCCACTCGAGTATATGCTTGGAGGACGAACCATGAGTCCCTTCCCTCTGGCGCTGAGTCTCATGGTCGGCACAGTGTCCGCTATTACCATCATGGGCAACGCCGGGGAGATGTACGCCTATGGGACTCAGATGTGGGTCATGGATATCGGGATGCTGGTGGGACTCATCGCCATCGCCAAGTTCTTCATCCCTGTCATGTACCCCCTCCAGATGGTGTCTATGTACCATGTAAGTAGAGTGGTCCATTTCTTTCTTCATTCCTTCTGCTTCATTCTTTCCTAGTTCTTACTCTCTCTAACTTGGCCTCTTGTTCCTTCTCTTTTGCTTCCTTCTCTCCTAGTTGATACAGTTTTCCTTCCCTTTAAGTGTAAGTGATTCTCTGTTTCTTGTGTTTCTGCTTCTTTACTCACTACTTTTTAATACATTTTTTTTCTTTAATATGATACCACGATTGTTTTTTTTTTCCTTCATTTTAATCCACAATCGTCTTCTATTCTCCTTCATCTTAATGCCACGATCTTCTTCTATTCTCCTTCATTTTAATGCCACGACCGTCTTCTTTTCTTCTTCATTTTAATATCACGATCGTCTTCTATTCTCCTTCATTTTAATGCCACGACCGTCTTCTTTTCTTCTTCATTTTAATATCACGATCTTCTTCTATTCTCCTTCATTTTAATGCCACGACCGTCTTCTTTTCTTCTTCATTTTAATATCACGATCGTCTTCTATTCTCCTTCATTTTAATACCACGATCGTCTGTCTTTTCTCATTCATCTTAATACCACAATCGTCTTCTAATCTCATTCATCTTAATACCACACTCGTCTTCTAATCGCCTTCATTTTAATACCACGACCGTCTTCTTTTCCTCTCCTTCATTTTAATACCACGATCGTCTGTCTTTTCTCATTCATCTTAATACCACAATCGTCTTCTAATCTCATTCATCTTAATACCACAATCGTCCTCTAATCTCCTTCATTTTAATACCACGACCGTCTTCTTTTCCTCTCCTTCATTTTAATGCCACGATCGTCTGTCTTTTCTCCCCCACGCAGTACATTGAGCAGAGGTTCCAGTCCAAGTTGCTGCGGCAGGCCACGGTCTTGCTGCAGCTGGTTGGGGGCTACATGTTCATCGGGTTCCTCCTCTTTCCGCCCTCCCTGGCCCTCGAGAAGATGACCGGCCTCAGCCTCTACCTCAACATTGCCATCATCGGGATATCCTGCACGCTGTATTCCACCTTTGTGAGTATGCGTCTGTCTGTCTCTCTGTGTCTTTCTGCGTGTTATGGGAGAGTCTTTGGTTAGAGAAGTTACAGTAGTTAATGAAAAGCATAGAAGTGTTTGGTTAGAGCAGTTACTAGTTAGATTATTAGTTATGATCATGGTAGAGTCTTTGGTTAGAGAAGTTACAGTAGTTAATTAAAAGAAGTGTTTGGTTAGAGCAGTTAGCAGTTAGATTAGTTATGATCATGGTAGAGTCTTTGGTTAGAGAAGTTACAGTAGTTAATTAAAAACATAGAAGTGTTTGGTTAGAGAAGTCAGCAGTTAGATAATTAGTTATGATCATGGTACAGTCTTTGGTTAGAGAAGTTACAGTTGTTAATGAAAAGCATAGTCTTCGGTTAGAGAAGTTACATTAGTTAATTAAAAGCATAGAAGTGTTTGGTTAGAGCAGTTACCAGTTAGATTAGTTATGATCATGGTAGAGTCTTTGACCACGATCAGGAGAGTTGGCACCCACGTAACCCTTTTAGAGAAACAAGTGACTCGATAACAATCCAATCCAATCCATCTTGAGTAGGATGCGACACTTCCACGCAATCTGAGGCTCCTAAAACAAGAATCCACTAATGACTGTATGCACTGACACTATAGGTAACATTTTCAAACGACTCGGGCTCCCATCACACCTATTTCCCAAGGCCACAGAGAAGATTAACCGGGTCTTAATAGGTGCTTTTCCCCGTTTAAGAGGCACCAGTCGTGTAGAACCGTCACTAGCATCACATAACAGGGCGTGGAAATCTCAGCAACTTCTATTCGAGAGGCTTTTCAAACGAGCGAACTTGGGTGCCGATGTGTTTAGTAATAGGACCTTCATTCTCTCAGCTGTTATTAAATGTACGTGTCTCTGTGGTTAGTAAAAGAGAGATAGAGCAAACAGTCGTACTTACGGAAGCGTCTCCTTGGTGGTGATGGAGTCGTTGCCGAGGTCACTAGATGATTCCATGTTTGTTTATCTTCGTCGGGGCGGTGAGGGCGGGGAATAAGGTGGAGTTCGAGTATAGCTTGCCGTTTTGTCAGTCCTTCCTAGAGTTTCCGTTTATTAATACACTTTTGTACGCTGTTAATGAAGAGTAATGAGGCGGTGGATGGGTGTAGCTTGCTCTCTGTCAGTCCTCTTTACACTTCAAGCTGATCAATACACTGTCACTATACGCAATACGCTATACACGGACAGTTCATCTAGTTCACAGTTACTGCTACACTTGTTTTACGCCGTTAGTGAAGAGAAACTAAAGTGGTGAATGTGTATCTTGCTCTGTCAGTCATTTTTACGCTACAAGCTGATCAATACACTGTCACTATACGCCATTCACTATACACGGACAGTTCATCTAGTTCACAGTTACTGCTACACTTGTTTTACGACGTTAGTGAAGAGACACTTAAGTGGTGAATGTGTATCTTGCTCTGTCAGTCATTTTTCATTTCATACTTATCAATACACTGTCACTACACACGATCACGGTTACTGGTACACTCTTTTACGCCGTTAGTGGAGATAAAACTGAATGAAGGGAAGGTGCGTCCGTTCCCCTTCACTACCAACGGGCAAGTGGTCGTGGACTCGTGGTGTTCCGGGTTCGTTCGCTTCGACCCCTGCCTCGACTCACTCCCCGAAGCAGCTGTTCCCTCGCCGTCACTGCTGGGAAATATTAAGGATACTTGTAACTTCCAAGTGATCTATATGATAAGTTTGTCGTTAATGGAACCTATCATTATCATGTTTTTTGTTAATGTAGTGGAATATTAATTGCGTAAAGGCCAACCTATTCAGTAAGGCTTCTAGTTAAGTTTTAAAAAGACAGGCTCCTGAAAAGAAAATATTGGAACGCAGTCTAGTGTTTATGATACTTTACATATACGCAATGGCTAATGTATTTTCTTTGGCGTATCCTCATTTTGTATGCAGCTATTTATTAACCTAAACTCTCATACACATACTCGTATTAATAGAAAAAAAATTACTCGGATAGCATTTCACATATAATTCTGTTGTAAAACGTTGAAAAAAAAGTTACATATTCGTGAGGTAAGTTTGTCTATGGAACTTATCAATATCATGTCTTTTGAGAGCCATTTTAGAGGGTGTAACATCAAGAGAAAGCCATTTAATAAGACTTTGCCTTCTGACAGCCATTTTAGAGGGTGGAGCATCGACCTCGTTATGTAGCCTATACCCTACGTGCATGGTGCCCCTCCGCTCCACTAAGCTTCGTTATGTAGCCTGTGTGTGTGTGTGTGTGTGTGTGTGTGTGTGTGTGTGTCAACGTGCCAGATTGTCGTACTCAGCCTCTCATATCTACCAACTTCCGACCCAAATACTGTCTCCTGGGCCCCAATAACTAGATTCCTTTATATTCATCGTTAAAATAGTTAATTCCTGGTGTTTCTTGGCAATAGTTAGGCATTAAAAACCGGTAAATACTATGCTCTGGGTACGATAATCTGGAAATGTGTGTGTGTGTGTGTGTGTGTGTGTCCCTCCTCTCCACTGAGCCTCGTCATCCCCACACAGGGCGGAGTGAAGGCGGTGGTGTACGCCGATACGCTGCAAGCCTTCGTGATGGTGTTCGGCGTGCTGGCCATCGTCGTCCAGGGCAGCTTGGCTCAGGGGGGCCTCGACAATGTCCTCGACATAGCCTACCACGGCGACAGGATCGAGCTCTTCAAGTAAGTCATGCTCCAGGTGCTTGGGGGGGAGGGTGAACTGTATTGGTTAAGTTCGGTGAGCACTTGCTGGATGTAGCTTGATGTGGTGGAAGATTGTGACTGTTAATGTGTTCTTTAGGTAAGTCAAATTGCAGGTGTTTAGGGGAACGTGTATACTGTTGGATAAAGGTTTCGGGGATACCTGTTTGATGTGGCGGAGGAATGTGATTGTTAAAGGCAAGAGTAAATCGAGTTCTTCAAGTAAGTCTGAAGTTCCAGGTGTTTGGGGGAAGCTGAATTATATTGCTTAAGTTTGGGGTGATACTTGCTGGATATAGCTTGATGTGGTGGAGCAATGTGACTGTTAATGGGTTCTTCAGGTAAGCCAAGTTGCAGGTGTTTAGGGGAACGTGTATACTGTTGAATAAAGGTTTGGGGGATACTTGCTGGATGTAGTTTGATGTGGTGGAGCAGTGTGTCTCTTAATGGGTTCTTCAATTAAGTCCGAAGTTCCAGGTGTTTGGGGGAACGTGTATATGTTGGATAAAGGTTTGGGGGGATACTTGCTGGATGTAGTTTGATGTGGGGGAGGAATGTGATTCTTAACGGCAATAGTAAATCGAGTTCTTCAAGTATGTCATGTTCCAGGTGTTTGGGGGAAGCTGAATTCTATTGCTGAAGTTCAGGGTGATACTTGCTGGATATAATTTAATGGTAATAGTGAATCATAACGACCAGTAAGTGGTAAGGTAAGGTAAGTAGGTCAGGTAGGTTGGTTAGTCGGTTTCGTAAGTTGCATGCTCGGGACGTGATGATGATGATGATGATGCTGACTCCCCCCCCCCCCTCCCTTCCCCCACAGCATGAGCCTGGACCCGTACCAGCGCCACAGCTTCTGGCTCTGTCTCACCCTCGGCTTCTTCTACACGCTCAGCAGCAACGGCGTCAACCAGAGCCAGGCGCAGCGATACTTCAGCACCGGCAGCGTTCGGCAGGCCCAGTGGTGCGTGTTTTATTTATTTATTTACTTATTACAGCAAAGGAAACAGCTCAAGGGCAAAAAAAAAAAAAAAACAATAATGAAAAAAAGCCCGCCAATCACTGCTCCTATAAAAAAAAAAGTTAGGAGGAGTGGCCGAAAGAGGAGGTGGCCGGGAGGAGAGGTGGCTTTGTGTGTGTGTGTGTGTGTGTGTGTGTGTGTGTGTGTGTGTGTGTGTGTGTGTCATGGTGTCTGAGGTCCGTACTGTCAAACGCTTTCGGTTCTCACAACAATATATCCAAAAGCCAAAAAGGAAACTATCACTAGGCTCATAAAACTATCCATGGATATACCCACAACAACCTCTCTGAAAGCTTTATCCAGTGTGTGTGTGTGTGTGTGTGTGTGTGTGTAAGTAACCCCCGACATGTTTGAGAATATGTGTTTTAGGCCATACTTAAACATATCGGCGGCCAAGCACACACACACATTTGACAAGGCTTTCATAGGAGTTGTGGGAGGCATATCCAAGGGGTGGGGGAGGTTGGGGGGTAGTTGTATGCCCCTGGTGGTAGTTCGACAAGGCTTCTCTGGCATGAACGTAAAAAAAACAGTCATGGGGAGGTGATTGATCTTCTTTTCGGTCTTTGGTAATAGTCAACATGAGAGGCGGAAGCGTCTGAATAACGACCTAATAGAATGGATATCCTTCTCTCCTTGACTGTGATTGGCTCCTCTCCCGTGGTGGAAAGGACTGTCAGGCTCCTTCTACCCACACTCCTGACACCCCCATACACAACACCCAAGCTATCAAACAATATATCTAACACCCCCCACCTCGTTCAATCTCCTTCTCAGGGTGTTGAATTCTACTCCACCGTCGCTTTCTTCATCTCCTTTCCCCCTTCCCCATACAACATCTTCCTCCTCCTCCTCCTCCTCTTCATTCTCCTACGCCTGTCAAACAATACATCTAACACCCCCTCGTTCATCCTCCTTCTCAGGGTGTTGAATTCTACTCCACCGTCGCTCTCTTCATCTCCTTTCCTTATACAATATCTTCCTCCTCCCCCTCCTCCTCCTCCTCTTCATTCTCCTACGCCTGTCAAACAATACCTCAAACACCACCTCGTCCATCCTCCTTCTCAGGGTGTTGAATTCTACTCCACCGTCGCTTTCTTCATCTCCCCTTTCCCCATACAACATCTTCCTCCTCCTCCTCCTCCTCCTCCTCCCCCTCTTCATTCTCCCATGCCTGTTAAACAATACATCTAACACCACCTCGTTCATCCTGGGTATTATATTTCTCTTCGCCGTCGCTTTCTTTATCCAGTCAACCTCCCTCCCTCTTACCACCCGCCCCCCTTCCTCCTACAAACATAATATCCTCAAAACAATACATCTAACATCCTTTTTATCCTCCTCTCCAGGGTCTTGTACTACTCCGCCGTCGCTCTCTTCATCCTTCGGGGGCTAATCAACCTCTCGGGGCTGGTCATGTACGCCCACTACAAGGACTGCGACCCCCTCGGAATATACAAGGACCCGACAACTATTCCGGTTCTCTACGTGATTCAGGAGCTCACCAAGATACCGGGGCTGGCGGGGCTCTTCGTCGCCGCCGTGTACGCTGCTGTGCTGAGGTGAGTTTTGTCTAAGACCTTACCTACCTATAGTACGTACTGACCGACCTCATTTGCCTTACCCAAGCCAAACCTAACCTAACTTAACCTAGCCTTACCTAACCTAAACCTAACCTAACCTAACCTAGCCTAACTTAACCTAGCCTTACCTAACCTAAACCTAACCTAACCTAACCTAGCCTAACTTAACCTAGCCTTACCTAACCTAAACCTAACCTAACCTAACCTTGCCTAACTTAACCCAGCCCACCCAACCTAAACCCAACCTAACCTAACCCAACCGAGCCTAACTTAACCTAGCCTTACCTAACCTAAACCTAACCTAACCTAACCTAACCTAACTTAACCTAGCCTTACCTAACCTAAACCTAACCTAACCTAACCTAACTTAACCTAGCCTTACCTAACCTAAACCTAACCTAACCTAACTTAACCTAGCCTAACTTAACCTAAACCTAATCTAACCTAACCTAGCGTAACTTGACCTAACCTAACTCAAACCTAACCTAGCTTAACCCAACTTAACCTAATCTAACCTAACCTAACCTAGCCTTACCTAATCTAGCCTAACCTAAACCTAACCTGACCTAACCTAAACTAACCTAAACCTAACCTAACCTAACCTAACCTAACCTAACCTAACCTAACCTAACCTAACCTAAACCTAACCTAGCCTAACCTAACCTAACCTAACCTAACCTAACCTAACCTAACTTAAACCTAACCTAATCTAACCTAAACCTAACCTAACCTAACCTAACCTAACCTAAACCTAACCTAGCCTAACCTAACCTAACCTAACCTAACCTAACCTTTTATTTAGACCTTGGCCCTATCTACCTTACTTGCCTTTCCTAACTCTTCTAACTCTTCCTCACCTGCCCATTCCAGTTCGGTGTCGACGCAGGTGAACTCCATGACGGCGCTGCTCTGGGAGGACTTTCTGAAGGTGCTTCCCGTCTTCCGGAACTGGACCGATATTAAAGTTGGCTACCTGCAAAAGTTCATTGGTGAGTGCTTGTCTGTCTGTTTGTGCTTCTGTCTCTGTCTGTCTATGTTTCTGTTTGTCTATTTCGTTCGAGTCTCTTTTGTCTATCCAGTGAAGACGACTCAATAAGATTCTCTCTCTCTCTCTCTCTCTCTCTCTCTCTCTCTCTCTCTCTCTCTCTCTCTCTCTCTCTCTCTCTCTCTCTCTCTCTCTCTCTCTCTCTCTCTCTCTCTCTCTCTCTCTCTCTCTCTCTCTCTCTCTCTCTCTCTCTCACACACACATAACCCCACCCAGTACACACATACCCCCCCCCACACACACACACACACAACCCCCTCTCTACTCACATTAGCCCTTCATTCCTTCACCCTCCCCCCATACACACACTCTCCCCTACTCACTGCTCTCTCCCCCCCCCAGTGTTCTGCTCCGGCATGGTGGGGCTCGTGCTGGCCATCGCTGTGTCCCAAATGGGCTGGTCCTTCCTCCGCACTGTTCTCGCCATCAACGGAGCTCTCACGGGACCCCAGATCGGCCTGTTTATGGTGGCCCTCTTCCTCCCGTGGGTCACTGCCAAGGTGGGTACAGGTAATGCTTGGGGGATAGGTTACAGCTGCGCGTGGCCTCGGTGCTCATCTCCGTTGCATTGACTTTTGTGGCTGGGTGATATTTTTTTTCTCTCTCAACGGTAGAACAGGAAAACACCGAACGTCTGAAAAAAAAATGTAGCCATAACCGTAATAACAAAAACACTTAACAGATCTGAATAAAAATATCTTACCATTCACAAACAAAATTTCCGCCCCGGTAATGTTAGATCATTGAGTGCCGGGAGTCGAACCCATTTCCTCTGAGCAGGAGTCAAGGCAGCAAACCAACTGAGCCACCAATGAGCCATGTAGGTCACCGCGCCAGCAGTCTCTTCTGCGGCCTGTGCCTGACGCCCCGGCCCCGCACTGTGGACATGCTCGTCGCTGGCTCAGTTGGTTTGCTGCCATGACTTCTATTCAAAGGGCACGGGTTCGATCACCGGCACTCAGGGGTGTTACATTAAGAGAACTGGACAGGGAGGATCCTTTCTCCCTCAAACGGCGTCATCTGGCTGGGTTCGTGTTCTCCCTCCCTCCCTCCCTCCCTCTCAGAATCACTCCCTTCTCCCTTAGGCGGCCTCCCTGGGCTTCGTGCTGTCCATCGCCTTCAACGTAATGATGGCGTCGGGACAGCTCACCATCCCTAAGGCGCCCTTCCTGCCGCTCTCCAGGGATGGCTGTCCTGCGCCCCCCGCCACCACCACCATCACTCCCAACATCACCTCCGACATCACCACCACTTTGGCCTCCATCACCACCAGTGTCATCATCAACGCCACCACCACCGCCGCCTCGCCGCCGTCGCCTGTCAACACCCCGTAAGTCAGGGCTCTTCAGGGTTAATTAAAAGTCAGAAGAGTATCAATATTCAGCTGTTCACGTCACGCTGTACTGTCCAAACCCTTTATGCAAGAGTTAACCAATATCTTCATTCTTTCATCCCTTTCACTGGTAAACTCTGACACAGCCTTCCTTCGTCTGTATTTCCCCTGCCTACGACTTGACCTCTTTCAAGGGGGGTATATCAGGACACCTCTCCTCCCGAAACTGACCTCTCTTTCGGCCACCTCTTTAGATTCTTTTTGTGAGCAGCGAGTAGCGGGCTTTTTTTATTTTTTATTATTGTTTACTTTTTTTGTGTGCCCTTGAGCTGTCTCCTTGTTGTAAAAAAAAATAGGAGCAGTGATTAGGAGTCTTTTGTGTCATTTATCTTTGCCCTTGAGCTGCTTCCTTTACTGTAAATAAAATAAAAAAAAATGTTGTTCTTGACTGACTGATGTTCTTTACGCCAGGGGAGAGTGGCTGTTCGGGCTGTCCTATTGCCTCAACCCTGTGTGGGGGACGGTGCTGTGCATGCTGATCAGCCTCCTGGCGGGCGCCGTGACAGGTGAGTTCATCCAGCACACCCGCTGCGGAAAGTGCTGCGTGCGAGGAGTCGCAGGATAGGAGAAGTTGGAGAGCTTGGCCACCCTCACCATGTTGTCACCGGGAGAGCCGCGCGGAATTCAAATTAATCCTGATATTAGTGTTTGTGTCTAGGTACTTTTCTGAGTTCTTGACCATGCCTAGAGCAATTCAAATTAATCCTGATATTAGTGTTTGTGTCTAGGTACTTCTCTGAGTTCTTGACCATGCCTAGAGCAATTCAAATTAATCCTGATATTAGTGTTTGTGTCTAGGTACTTCTCTGAGTTCTTGACCATGCCCAGAGCAATTCAAATTAATGCTGATATTAGTGTTTGTGTCAAGGTACTTCTCTGAGATCCTGACCATGCCCAGAGCACAAAAAACACCACTGCATTAGCATCAGTTTGAATTTCGCGCGGCTCTCTTGGTAACACATGGCGCCCGTGATGAAATTAGCCTCTTGCAGACTCCTTACGTTCTTATGTTCTTATGTTCTCCTCTTCTGTGGCCCTGGCAGTATAACAGTAGGCTCCGCAAGAGGTAGGCGACCGTCTGTTAATCTTAATGACTTCTTAATATCTTGCTTCCCTAGGCTGGAACGAACCGAGTGACATCAACGAGAAACTGATCAACCCGCGGATGTGGAGGATCTTCCAGAGGTCCCTCAAGCCCCAGGCCAAGGAGTGGTTCTACGAGAATATCCTGAGGCGACGGTCTTCAATAGGCCACGATGCTAACGACGACGAGGAAGCGACTATCGAGCCCCTCAACAACAAGACAAACATGATCAGCGACAAGGAGGCATCGGAGGAGCCTCTCAACAACACCACGGCCCGGACGATCAAGGACGCGAAGGAGCACGAGAGTGACGCTAAGGGGGTCGTCTGAGTCTGAAGGCGCCGCGACAACTCCTGACCGCCTCGATGGGAAGAGTCACCCCTGGCTTGGATCTCGCCGGGTGATGTGTATATATTATGTAAATGTAAATTATATCTAAAGTAGCGATAGTTATCTCTTAAGGTTCTTCGTGTGTGTTTGGATGGAGAAAACAGAAGTTGTCCTAGAGAAGAGTCAACTTGGACATCAAACGTGAGACTCATGTGCTTTTTATGTAAACTTAAATCTTGTTACTTTATTTGGCAAGAGGTGGATCCAACAGGTAAAGTACACCGTTTCCTAAGAGCGTGCAGTCGACCCTGGCTCCGATCTCGCTACATCTGTGCCATTTCTTGCGTAATTCCAAAGAAACGTTTATTATTTTTATATGTATTCTTAAGGCAGTGCATACTTAAAGACAACAAACGCGGGGCATCGATTGCAGTGCGGTGGGAGGTGCGTCAACGATGTGGACTTCGCTGTAAGTGCACGAGTGGCCGAGTGACCGAGTGAATGACCCCTCGACGTGACTGGTTCCCAAGACGCCACACCCCGCTGGATGACCCACGGAAGGCGATCTAAGAGGCCAGCCAAGGTCACACATCCCTGCTTAACCCCTTGACTGTGGATTTCCCACAAGAAGACATCACCAAGCTACAGGAGTGGAACAAAAAGTGGCTGCTACAATTCAGTGAAGAAACATGTAAAGTCCTGCACCTTGGGAGGGGATATCCAGCATACCACATGGGAAACACTCCACCATCCACCACAGAGGCAGAGAAAGACCTGGGAGTGTATGTTACCAGGCTACCAGTGAAGGGATATCCAACACACCAATACCACATGGGAAACACTCCACTATCCACCACAGAGGCAGAGAAAGACCTGGGAGTGTATGTTACCAGGCGACCAGTGAAGGGATATCCAACACACCAATACCACATGGGAAACACTCCACTATCCCCCACAGAGGCAGAGAAAGACCTGGGAGTGTATGTTACCAGGCGACCAGTGAAGGCGAAATCCATGCCAATCGCAGCGGACGGGTTAAGTCATAGGTGGGCGCTGTATCCCTTGCCGAGGACGCACCGTTGGAGTGGCCACCATGAGTGCACCGTCTGTATCCCTCGACTGTACCAAAGGAGACTCACTAGATATTGGTGCTCCAGGAAGTTTGCCCCCCTACCCCCCCATCCCCACCCACCATACACACACACACGAGTGGTTTGGACTGACACCAGCCTAGCAACCTTTGTGCTGGAGGGATGAACACAGTGAAACACCCACCCGGCTTCCTGTGCGGGGTCCCATGTGAAGGGGTGCCCACTTCCTCTTGTACCCTGAACCCAGCGGCCATGTTCTTTCTCCTCCTAGAGACTGTGTGCTCCGTGTTCTCGGACGCTTGCACCTTTCACATCAGCTATTTCCAGAGGTCGAAGAGGAGATTAATCGGGTTATCATGAGTTTCACGTTCACGGTACAGAAGAAGGGTCTGACTACCACCAGAGTCATAAAGCTACACCTGGAAACGCCCACAACCCCATCGATGCCTTGTCAAATATGTGTGCCTGGGGGCGGGAAGGTTTGAGAATGCGACCCTGGATTCCCGTGTTCTCATTTCGGCGCCCAAGTGCACACATTTACCAAGGCTTTCGTAGGCGTTGTGGACATTTCCAGGGGTAGTTTTATGACCCTTCTCGTAGTGTGGTTCTTCTCTAGTGACATGAACCAAAAAGAACACTTATTAGACCCCGATTAATCTCCCTTTTGGGCTTTGGATATAGTTGGTGTGAGGTGGAAGCGTTTGGGAATAACGACCCAAAGTATGACTGACTCACGCGATTTCTGTTCCATGACGGACGCGAGTGTGAACCAAGATCTGAGTTTTATGTGGAACCAAAGACCGATCTGTGCGCGTGTGTGTGAGGAATGCAGTGGCGGCAGTCCTTTATTTGTGTTATGAAATGTACTTATTCAGAATGTTAATCAACTATTTTTTATGTAAAGAGTAGTAATAAATGGAAACGAAAAAGAAGTATTCGTCACCAAAGTCCTAAAAACTCTGTAAGCAGCGGCAGTGAGGGAGAAGCTTCTAAGGATACGGAGACAAGCAGAGGATAACGTGTTAATTCCTAAGGTGAGAGAGAGAGAGAGAGAGAGAGAGAGAGAGAGAGAGAGAGAGAGAGAGAGAGAGAGAGAGAGAGAGAGAGAGAGAGAGAGAGAGAGAGAGAGAGAGAGAGAGAGAGAGAGAGAGAGAGAGAGAGAGAGAGAGAGAGAGAGAGAGAGAGAGAGAATAGGAAGGGAACTGATATGAAAGATTAGCAAGAGACGGCTGGAGTTTCTGGGACGCTACGAGAGGTGGAGAGGTGGACAATGCGAGCTTGGCGGGAAGAGTGCTGGGCCAAAGTGCGCGAGGAAGACAGCGAGAAGACTGCATGGGTGATATAAAAAGAATAAAAAGAGCAGCTGGTGGTGGCCATTCTGCTGCAGCGCATACAAGGGACAGGGAGTCGAGGTAAGCCATGGTCGCCAACTCCAACAGGGACGCGGCACTTCGGTAAGGTAAGGGGAGATTTTTTTTAGGCAAGGGGGGCAGCTCAAGGGCGAAAAACAACAACAGCAACGAAAGAGCCCGCCAGTCACTGCTCCGACGAAAGAAAACAGAACGAAGGGCCAAAAGAGAGGTCAGGTTCGGGAGGAGAAGTGGCGTGATACGTGCTGTAGGAAGGAGGAGAATATAAACTTGTGCCGAGTTATCTCCATGTAGGATAACACACTTCCGCCATGACACACATTTTCTTTTTATTCAGTGGCGCTGGCGGGGACGAGGGAGCGGCTTTGTGGCTAGGAATATAGGAAGCTTTTGAAGGATTTCCGCTTACAACGAATTTCATAGGCGACTAATTTGAACGATCTTATGTTAATGTGTGTGTGTGTGTGTGTGTGTGTGTGTGTGTGTGTGTGTTTAAATCGTTTCCATCGTGGCACTGTTACCATGTCATCGTACAAAGGACATCCTGCCCCTACACTCAGCTGCCTTACTCCCAGACAGTCGCAGGCACTGAGGCAGGGATGGCGGGCCGTGTGGCTGTGATAGTTTTCCTCTCGTTGGGTCTTGCAATCGCCATCAGCCACGCCTCGAGTGAAGAGTGTGACACATTTGAAGAAGAAAATAAAAAAGGAGAAAGGGAAGTAGAAGAAAATAAAGTTGATACTGTTTACGATATCACGAGTCGCAGCAGCCGAAAGTCAGTAACCTTGTACGTGAAGCCGGGACAAGACTTTCAGGGAGTAAGTCTTGAGGTGACACAAGTGCAAAATCCGACACATGTGGTCTGGTTTCCTGTTGATCAGCTCTACACAGGCACCAAGTGGGTCGAGCTGAAAATGATAGTACGCACAGAAGGAAATAAGAAACCTCATCACGATCTCTACTTCGAGTTAAAGAGTGGTGACTGTGAAAAGGTGTGTAAGAAGTCTTCGAATCACTATTACAATATGAGGCTGCGTGTTGTGGCTCATGGCTCATCCACCTGGCGATGTGAGAAACCACGAAACATGAACATCGAAGACCGGTCCAGGAAGCTGCCGTTCACCACAGACACAACCCAGTGCAAAAACCCACCAGGTCATAACCAATCAGATATCACAGACCCCACCCTCAAGCCAACTACTGGCACCACAACGAGTCCCATCACTTCCACACACCGAGGAGAGACCACCCCATCCACCGCCTCGCCCACGGCAGCGCCCACGTCAAACCTGATCATAATAGTGCCGGTGGTGGTGGTGGTGGTGGTGGCGGTGGTGATAGTGGCGGTGGTGGTGTACTGCCGGATGCGACAACGAAGATCAGTGACATCTGGTTAGTTTTTTTTTTTGTGTGAGAGAGAGAGAGAGAGAGAGAGAGAGAGAGAGAGAGAGAGAGAGAGAGAGAGAGAGAGAGAGAGAGATTGTGGGGGGGGGGGGGTTATCCCTCTCCCTTAGGCTAAGTTTCCTGCTCACAACCCCCCCTCCCCTTCTTTTTTTTTGGGGGGGTTACCACCTTAAGTAAGTAATCCATTCCTTCCTAATCCTCTGTTTTAACTGGTGGGGTTACACACACACACACACACACACACACACACAAACATGTTCACTGGTTTTGCTGTATGGCTTAAGTGATATATTTTATGTCTGCGCAACTCCTCTTCCTCTTCTTCCTCCTCCTCCTCCTCCTCCTCCTCCTCCATTTCCACCATCTCTTCCTCCTCCTCCTCCTCCACCATCTCTTCGCTTGCTACTACGATAATAGAACCACCACCACCACCAACATTAATAATAGTCTAATAATAATAATAATAATAATAATAATAATAATAATAATAATAAAGCAATAACAATTAAGACTATCAGAATATAAGGAGTCTGTATCTCCTGTAAATCTAACCCCACCTAACCTCACTATCAATGAACTTCTCTAACCTCTTCTTCAACGTGTCAGTCATACCGGCACCAACACCATGGCTGCCGAGCCTGTTCCACTCATCCGCCACTCTGTTGGTAAATCAATTCTTGCCCATGTCTTTGTTGAATCTGAATTTATCCAACTTTAACCCATTGCTACGTGTCCTGCCCGGCTCTTTTACCACCAAAACCTTATTAACATCACTCTTATTAAAGCTCTTCATCCATATATAAACTTAGATCGTCTCCTCGCCCACTGTGCCTTTCTAGTGTGTGAGTATTTCACCGCGGCCTGATCACGAGTTGGACTCGTAATCGTCAGCAAGTACCCTCACGATTAGAGCAAGTCTCATTAGTCGATCTCAGGGCACTGCCGGGACCTCACACACTAAATACCCCATCCCCCTTGCTCAAGGGGGGACAGTAACCACTCCCATAGTACTTCCATTTGAAACTGACCTGTGGGCCCCATCGGCCAGTTTCAAATGTCAGCTAATATGTCAGCTATTTACTACCTTTAAATGAATTTAATTAAATAAATGGAAAATCCAGTAAGGTCATATTGTGTCAAGATTGTTTCGTTGTAAGGATCATAACAAAGATTTTGAATAAAATACCACGACACTTAACAACGTTGTCGAGTGTCGTGGTATTTATACAAAATCTTTGTTATTATCCTAAAAACGAAACAATCTTGACACAATATGACCTTACTGGATTATCCATTTATTTAATTAAATTCATTTAAAGGTAGTAAATAGCTGACATATTAGAGGAAGCGAGAGGTGTTGAGAATGTGTGGCAAGGCGCGGGGCGGAGCTGACCCCGCACCGGCCAGTTTCAAAGGGAAGTACTATAGTCAATAGAAAGAATCCGGCCTGACCAGGGCTCAAACTGCCGCCTGTTATTAGGCCGTGAACCCTTGCAGCACAGCGTTCTAACCGATTGAGCCACCGAAGTGTGTGTGTGTGTGTGTGTGTGTGTGTGTGTGTGTGTGTGTGTGTGTGTGTGTGTGTGTGTGTGTTTAAATCGTTTCCATCGCGGCACTGTTACCATGTCATGGTACAAAGGACATCCTGCCCCTACACTCAGCTGCCTTACTCCCAGACAGTCGCAGGCACTGAGGCAGGGATGGCGGGCCGTGTGGCTGTGATAGTTTTCCTCTCGTTGTGTCTTGCAATCGCCATCAGCCACGCCTCGAGTGAAGAGTGTGACACATTTGAAGAAGAAAATAAAGAACGAGAAAGGGAAGTAGGAGAAAATAAAGTTGATACTGTTTACGAAAGCAAGAGTGACAGAAAACGAAAGTCAGTAACCTTGTATGTGAAGCCGGGGCAAGGCTTTCAGGGAGTAAGTCTTGAGGTGACACAAGCGAAAAATTCGACACATGTGGTCTGGTTTCCTGTTGACCAGAGCTACACAGGCACCATGTGGGTCGAGCTGGACATGTTAGTAAAAACACACACGAAAAGAAATCATGGGCCTCCTTACGTGCTGCACTTCGAGTTAAAGAGTGGTGACTGTGAGAAGGTGTGTCAGACGTCTTCGAGTTACTATTACAATATGAGGCTGCGTGTTGTAGCTCATGGCTCATCCACCTGGCGACGTAAGAAAACACGAAACATGCACATCGACAAACAGTCCGAGGAGCTGCCGTTCACCAAAGACACAACCCAGTGCATAAACCCACCAGGTCATAACCAATCAGGTATCACAGACCCCACCCTCAAGCCAACTACTGCCACCACAACGAGTCCCATCACTTCCACACCCCGAGAAGAGACCACAAACCCACCAGATCATAACCCACCCGGCAACACAAACTACATCCTCAAGCCGCCTCCCCCCATCACCACGCCGCCCATCCCTTCTACACCGCCTATGTCAGGGCTGATCATAATATTGTCGGTGGTGATGGTGGTGGTGGCGCTGGTCCTGGCTGTCGTGGCGGTAGTGGTGTTCTTTCAAATTCAACAACTTGTCAACACCCTCGCGTTAGTATAGTGTGTGTGTGTGTGTGTGTGTGTGTGTGGGTGGGTATGGGGGTGGGGGGGGAGGTAATATAGATAGATAGATAGATATATATAGATAAATAGATAGATAGATAGATAGATAGATAGATAGAAAGAGAGTACTGTTCAATCGTTCTTTCTTTCCTAGGTCAAGCTTCTCAGCACGAATACTTCTCCTCCCATTCTCTGTCGCTTCAAGTATTCCATTCCTTCCCAATCCACTACTTCAACCAATGGAGCAAAACACACACTCACACACACACACACACACACACACACACACACACACACACACACACACACACACACACACACACCTTCATCATGTCCAGTAAAGTCTAGTCTTCCCATCCTTCCCTCTCTATCCACCATCTCCTCCTTCTCTTCCTCCTGCTACTGCTACAATAGAACAACAGCTAATAATGATAATAACGATAAGAATAACAGCAAGAACATAAACACTAACGCAATAATATCTATCAACAGTCTCAGAGACCAGCCATCCTCGACAACCGGATCCGGCCACGCCCACAAGAGCTTCAGTCCACGTCATTGAGAACAGTCTGTACGAACCTTTCAGCGGCCCCCAGACAAGACCCGCCGCCAGGGGACATCAAGAGCAAGTGCACGTCATTGAGAACAGTCTGTACGAGCCCTTCAGCGGCCCCAAGACACAGTAACACGACAGACACACAGGAACACGATAGACACACAAACACGGCAGCCACACAGGAACACGATAGACACACAAACACGGCAGCCACACAGGAACACGACAGACACACACAAACACGGCAGCCACACAGGAACACGACAGACACACACAAACACGGCAGCCACACAGGAACACGACAGACACACACAAACACGCCCGGCGGCCCTGCGGTGCGTGCAGGACGCAGGCCTCCCCAAAGTGTCTCATCAGGTCTGTTCCGCCGATCATGATGTAAACGTGCCGGAGACTTGTTACTTTCATTATTATTTTTTTGTGAGTGTGGGTGTTCATAAATTGATGTACCATGAAAAAAATGAAGGATTATTTACTATTGTATCTCATGAATACAGAACTAGAAGTTCTTTCATGGATTTACAAGTTACTTTTCAAGATTTTTCTTCTTCATATATATAGAAGTGTAGTTTATAAAGCAGCCAATATATTGAACGCTGTTTCACTAGTTTTCAAACTGTGCAATAATTACTTTTTTTTATTCTAATCCAATTATACTGTGCACACCTTTAGTTAATATTGTGCCTCTGAATACTGTGCACACCTTTAGTTAATATTGTGCCTCTGAATACTGTGCACACCTTTAGTTAATATTGTGCCTCTGAATACTGTGCACACCTTCAGTTAATATTGTGCCTCTGAATACTGTGCACACCTTTAGTTAATATTGTGCCTCTGAATACTGTGCACACCTTTAGTTAATATTGTGCCTCTGAATACTGTGCATACCTTTAGTTAATATTGTGCTTCTGAATACTGTGCATACCTTCAGTTAATATTGTGCCTCTGAATACTGTGCATACCTTCAGTTAATATTGTGCCTCTGAATACTGTGCATACCTTCAGTTAATATTGTGCCTCTGAATACTGTGCACACCTTCAGTTAATATTGTGCCTCTGAATACTGTGCATACCTTCAGTTAATATTGTGCCTCTGAATACTCCAGTGTCACACAGTGCATGATACTGTGCCATGCTCGGGTTGATTTCCATGCCATTTTGTTCACTGATGTCTTTTTTCCCTTGGTGTGTTGATGATTACTGTAGCCAGAAATGTACTAGTCTTTAAGCAGTTCACTGCCGCCTTGCAGAGGCTTGGGCCAGGGTTTTGGCCTGTAGGCCTGCAGCCCATGTATTCCTCAGCGCCCTTTACTTCAGCGGCGTGCCTCGCTCACACCGGCGTGCAGTTATCGCCGAGAGGTCACGAGCCGTCTTTTCCTGCGAGGCCAGCACCTCCCGGCCCTGCCTCCCCTGCCGCGGGAGAAGTCCA
The DNA here is from genome assembly GCF_024679095.1 of Eriocheir sinensis. Classification (NCBI taxonomy): domain Eukaryota; kingdom Metazoa; phylum Arthropoda; class Malacostraca; order Decapoda; family Varunidae; genus Eriocheir; species Eriocheir sinensis. The sequence goes on along the minus strand of NC_066528.1, from coordinate 15,422,864 downwards.
GCTGAGCGAATAGCGATCACCAGGGCGCTGAGCAACCAGGGTCACACGGCACCGCAATGTGACGAAATATGAAAAAATAAATGTAATTGACAAACAGAAGATTTCATTCTCCTGTGCGTGGGCGGCGAGCTGAACTAAAACAAGTCTGAGTGGTGAGCCTCGTCATGCCCGTCCACAGCCTCGGCACCGTGTGGCTCTGTACCCCGGCAAAACGATGGCGAGGAAGGTCTGGAGCGTCCAGCGCCTTCAAAACAGAACAATGGACGTGAAAAAATGAAATTATTTTTAGTATCATTATTATCATAGAGAGAACTAGCACTGATAATACCGACAATACATGATTACAAGTATTATTAAAATTGGTATTGCTATTACTATAACGATAACGATACAGAGAGAGAGAGAGAGAGAGAGAGAGAGAGAGAGAGGGGGGGGGGGAAGGGGGGGTATAAAGGGGGTTCTGTTAATCTTGAACTAAACGATTTTCTCCACCGGATACAACGTCCTGCTTTTTTATCAACAATACGAACGTCATGGTTTGTGTGTGTGTGTGTGTGTAAGAGAGAGAGAGAGAGAGAGAGAGAGAGAGAGAGAGAGAGAGAGAGAGAGAAAGGAAGCCAGAGAGAAGGATATTCATAAATAACTAACTTCAAACGTATCGCGTCCTCTGTGTCTAGCCTCGCTCAAGCCGCTCTTTGGTGACGGCGTGTGGTAGCCATAATACCCTGGGCCCGAATTTACAATTAATCTTAAACCGCTAAGTTTGACTTTAGGGCGAGTTTAACTTTATTCTTCATCTTATCCCTCATAAGTTGGTCTTAGCTGACGGGATATTTTAGGCGGGCCCAAACCCGTCTTAAGGAGCCTAAGTCGAACTTCAGTCGCCAAGATGGCCGAACGTCAACAAGCCCGTCAGCGCCTAGTGAAGACTTTTCAAGAGCGAAGAGACGTTCTGAATACTTTGAGTGACGCAGAACTATTGAAACGCTACAGACTGGATCGTGCAGGAGTACTGTTCGTAACGGATTTGGTGAGAGGGGCGCTGCAAAGCCCTACTTCAAGGAGTTTTGCATTGACACCCGAAATGAAAGTAATTATTACACTGCGTTACTAAGCAACGGGGAAAATGCAGATGTGTAACAGTGATGATCTTGGTCCATCACAGTCGTCAGTAAGCAAAGCGATCACCGATACCCTCAAGGCACTTACACAACCAGCCATACTTGTCCAATTCATTCGATTTCCTCGCACCGTCCCTGAAATCCGAGAGAAACAACAAGAATTTGTGCAAGTTGCAAACTTCCCTGGCATTGTTGGTGTAATAGATTGCACGCATGTCAGGATACCCCCAGGGAATATGAAGCAGACTATGTCAACAGGAAGAATTTCCATAGCATAAACACACAATTAGTGTTTGATGCCAAATATAATATTCTTAATGTTGTAGCTAATTGGCCTGGGTCCACTCATGATGCTCGTATTTGGCGTGAGAGTGGCCTCAAACGCATGTTTGAGGATCATCGTATACCACCGGATTCATGTCATCTATTAGGGGACAGTGGCTACCCTTGCAGACGGTATCTGTTGACTCCCTTCCCTCTACTATGTGTAGAGTGTGACAGTCTCTCCAATTCACTCCCCTTTTCCTCTTGGGAGAAGTGAAAGCGGCAATATTTTCCATGATTACTTCGTCAGAGGGAGGGTGATGCAAGAATGAGGAAGACGAACAGGAACGCGTGTCCGTGTTTACATTCAAGAGAAAAAAGAAAGAATATCACCTTGCGCGGATGATAAACGTAACCTTTATTTTATAAATACTACCTTATTATGCCCATATTTCTGAAGTATATCATCATGTAACATTGATAAAGTAGTATTACTACATATTCAATCACTGAAGTGTCGCAATTCTGCAATTTAAAAAATACATCTTTTGCCAGGACAAATTTTCATACTGGATCAGCTGCCGAGTGAAGTTGAACTTATTTTTTCATTTAAGCTCAGCTATAAGTTAAACTTGAGATTCAGTGGAACTTTTAAGTTAAAGATTAAGATTAATTGTAAATTCGGGCCCTGGGGCGAGAATGCATGAGGGAAGAAGCACCGCTCGCTACCCTCCTACCTGACTCCCAGAAGATAGGCTTTACCCAACCCCCATCGGATCACCTGGCCACCAATTACCAGCACTCGAGCAGCCACACCCTTCCTCTGTCACCTGTGGGAGAAGCTACTAAAATGTATTCTCATATTGGGCGGAATACACTATAGCTTCACCTCTCTTGTGGTTGGCGGGGAGAGCAGTGAAGAGCTATTGACGGCTCGGCAGCAAGGGAGGCAGCTCAAGCTCAAAAAAAGAAAAACAGGAAAGAACGTTGACAGGCACCTAAGAATCTTCCGGTTAAGGATTGATTCAAAAGCTCTAGAAGGACAGGAAAGTAAAGCTATATAGGACGGTAGTGAGAGGGATTGGAACGGTCGCCTCTCTTAGGCATGGGAGGCAGCTCAAGCTCAAAAAAAGAAAAACAGGAAAGAACGTTGACAGACACCTAAGAGTCTTCCGGTTAAGGATTGATTCAAAAGCTCTAGAAGGACAGGAAAGTAAAGCTATGGGACGGTAGTGAGAGGGATTGGAACGGTCACCCCTCTTTTTAAGCTACTAATGATTTTTTTTTTTTTCACAGCAGAGGAAACAGCTCAAAGGAAAAAAATAAACAATAATGAAAAAAAAGCCCGCTACTCGCTGCTCCTATAAAGCGTTCAGAGGAGTGGCCGAAAGAGAGGTCAATTTCGGGAGGAGAGGTGTCCTGATACCCTCCTCTCGTAAGAGTTCAAGTCGTAGGGAGGAGGAAATACAGATGATTTGCAGTGAAGTAATGCCTTGATCGCCCCTATTTCGTCTTGTATGATGATGGGACAGCTTGTATGATGATGGTCCAGCTTGTATGATGATGGTCCAGCTTGTATGATGATGGGACAGCTTGTATGATGATGGGCCAGCTTGTATGATGATGGTCCAGCTTGTATGATGATGGGCCAGCTTGTATGATGATGGTCCAGCTTGTATGATGATGGTCCAGCTTGTATGATGATGGTCCAGCTTGTATGATGATGGGCCAGCTTGTATGATGATGGTCCAGCTTGTATGATGATGGTCCAGCTTGTATGATGATGGGCCAGCTTGTATGATGATGGACCAGCTTGTATGATGATGGACCAGCTTGTATGATGATGGGACAGCTTGTATGATGATGGGACAGCTTGTATGATGATGGGACAGCTTGTATGATGATGGACCAGCTTGTATGATGATGGGACAGCTTGTATGATGATGGGACAGCTTGTATGATGATGGGCCAGCTTGTATGATGATGGGACAGCTTGTATGATGATGGACCAGCTTGTATGATGATGGGACAGCTTGTATGATGATGGGACAGCTTGTATGATGATGGACCAGCTTGTATGATGATGGGACAGCTTGTATGATGATGGACCAGCTTGTATGATGATGGGACAGCTTGTATGATGATGGGACAGCTTGTATAATGATGGACCAGCTTGTATGATGATGGGACAGCTTGTATGATGATGGGCCAGCTTGTATGATGATGGGACAGCTTGTATGATGATGGACCAGCTTGTATGATGATGGGACAGCTTGTATGATGATGGGCCAGCTTGTATGATGATGGGACAGCTTGTATGATGATGGGCCAGCTTGTATGATGATGGACCAGCTTGTATGATGATGGACCAGCTTGTATGATGATGGACCAGCTTGTATGATGATGGTCCAGCTTGTATGATGATGGACCAGCTTGTATGATGATGGGCCAGCTTGTATGATGATGGAACAGCTTGTATGATGATGGGACAGCTTGTATGATGATGGGCCAGCTTGTATGATGATGGACCAGCTTGTATGATGATGGACCAGCTTGAATGATGATGGTCCAGCTTGTATGATGATGGACCAGCTTGTATGATGATGGGCCAGCTTGTATGATGATGGTCCAGCTTGTATGATGATGGACCAGCTTGTATGATGATGGGCCAGCTTGTATGATGATGGACCAGCTTGTATGATGATGGGACAGCTTGTATGATGATGGGACAGCTTGTATGATGATGGGCCAGCTTGTATGATGATGGACCAGCTTGTATGATGATGGGACAGCTTGTATGATGATGGACCAGCTTGTATGATGATGGGACAGCTTGTATGATGATGGGACAGCTTGTATGATGATGGGCCAGCTTGTATGATGATGGGCCAGCTTGTATGATGATGGACCAGCTTGTATGATGATGGGACAGCTTGTATGATGATGGGCCAGCTTGTATGATGATGGGCCAGCTTGTATGATGATGGGCCAGCTTGTATGATGATGGGACAGCTTGTATGATGATGGGCCAGCTTGTATGATGATGGGACAGCTTGTATGATGATGGGACAGCTTATATGATGATGGACCAGCTTGTATGATGATGGGACAGCTTGTATGATGATGGGACAGCTTGTATGATGATGGGACAGCTTGTATGATGATGGACCAGCTTGTATGATGATGGGACAGCTTGTATGATGATGGGACAGCTTGTATGATGATGGGACAGCTTGTATGATGATGGGACAGCTTGTATGATGATGGGACAGCTTGTATGATGATGGGCCAGCTTGTATGATGATGGGACAGCTTGTATGATGATGGACCAGCTTGTATGATGATGGACCAGCTTGTATGATGATGGTCCAGCTTGTATGATGATGGGACAGCTTGTATGATGATGGGACAGCTTGTATGATGATGGGACAGCTTGTATGATGATGGACCAGCTTGTATGATGATGGGACAGCTTGTATGATGATGGACCACCTCACTAACCAAAATACGACGAAAATTACTTGTTAAATGTTGGGCGTTGATATAAAAGGAGGAAATTTAGAAAACCACACCCAGGAGCTTCTTTAGTATCCGGTGTTGAGTGAGAAAGAAACGTTCCATTGTGGAGAATATAGTTTGGTTTGGGTGCTTACAATGACTCGTGCTGGACCGTCGACCTGGCATGACGATTGACATTTAAAGGAATCTTGTTGTACCGGAAAACGCACGCTACTTCTTTTCAGGTTTTTTTAGTTTGTTTTTTGAGTAAATTTCGTGTTTCAAAAAGACTTCAACAGCTCACTCAATTGTCGTTGTTACTATATATTCGGAATTCGCGATGGACTCAATCTTCTTCTTTTTTCATTTTGAGCCCGTAAGAATTATTGATAAAACTATTCTTGGCCTTAGAGGATATAAAGAACAGTGAATTTGCAGCACCTGAATTCGTAACAATCTCTCTAAAGCTTTGACGAGTAAAATGACGTTTGAAGAGAAAAAATTGCTCCATAAATAATTTAAAAAAAGTTCTGGTCTTTTATGTGTGCGAAAAGGTTTTATTCAGAGTTCCTCAATTCGCCTGCTGGAAAAGCCTCTGTTAGAAATTGCTGGGATTTTCATGGACCTTGAACGGGAAAATCACCCATCAGAACCCGGTTAATCTTCCCTGTGGCCTTGGAAAATAGTCGTATAATGAACATCAATCTTTTCACGAGCGATCCCGGTGATGCCTTTACATGACTTCTGACCTTGAACGGGAAAATCACCCATCAAAAACCGGTTAATCTTCTCTGTGGCCTTGGAAAATAGTCTTAATGGGAATCCGATACGTTTAAGAATCTTTTCACGAGCGGGATCCGGTTAGTTAATCTTGAACTGACTGTTTTGCGATCCCGGTGATGGCTTTACATGACTTCTGGCCTTGAACGGGAAAATCACCCATCAAAACCCGGTTAATCTTCCTTGTGACTCTGGAAAATAGTCTTAATGGGAATCCGATACGTTTAAGAATCTTTTCACGAGCGGGATCCGGTTAGTTAATCTTGAACTGACTGTTTTGCGATCCCGGTGATGGCTTTACATGACTTCTGACCTTGAACGGGAAAATCACCCATCAAAAACCGGTTAATCTTCTCTGTGGCCTTGGAAAATAGTCGTATAATGGGAGTCCGATACGTTTAAGAATCTTTGGAAAATCACCCATCAAAACCCGGTTAATCTTCCTTGTGACTCTGGAAAATAGTCTTAATGGGAGTCCGATACGTTTAAGAATATGAACATTAATCTTTTCACGAGCGGGATCCGGTTAGTTAATCTTGAACTGAACGATTATCTACACAGGATGTAACGTCCGGCTTTGCACCAACAACAAAGAACCTCCTGACTTTAAAGAAATGGCTGAGTAATTAACAAAGGAACCAAATAACGAAGGAATAAATAACAAAAGAATAAATAACTAAATAAATAAATAGCAGAGTAATTAATAAAGGAACTAAATAACGAAGGAATAAATAACAAAAGAATAAATATCTAAATAAATAAATAGCAGAGTAATTAATAAAGAAACTAAATAAAATAATAAATAAATAAATAGCCGAATAATTAATAAACTAAATAAAATAATAAATAAATAAATAGCAGAGTAATTAACAAAGGAACCAAATAACGAAGGAATAAATAACAAAAGAATAAATAACTAAATAAATAAATAGCAGAGTAATTGATAAAGGAACAAAATAACAAAGGAATAAATAAATAAATAGCAGAATAATTAATAAAGAAACTAAATAACAAAGGAATAAATAAATAAATAGCAGAGTAATTAATAAAGAGACTAAATAACAAAGGAATAAATAGATAAATAGCAGAATAATTAATAAAGAAACTAAATAAAATAATAAATAAATAAATAGCCGAATAATTAATAAAGAAACTAAATAAAATAATAAATAAATAAATAGCAGATTAATTAATAAAGAAACTAAATAAAATAATAAATAAATAAATAGCCGAATAATTAATAAATAAACTAAATAACAAAGGAATAAATAGCTAGAAAACCCATTATTCCACCACTTAAATGTCGCGAAAAAGTCTCCCCTTACAAAGCACTCCGTAAGTAACATTGTTTTATTTTTTATCTTTTATCTCTCGTATCTGGTGACTGGTTTTCCTCGTCATCATTATCAGCATCACGTGAGTCTCCGCCTCTCATATCGCAACGCTGGCATGTACTCAACCCGCAACCACGTGAAGCTGAACCATTGCCTCGTGACACACACACACACACACACACACACACACACACACACACACACACGCTTGCTCGCTGGCTTGCTCTCTCTCTCTCTCTCTTTAACAAACAGCGACGGTGCACTAGTGACTGACAGCCAACACGTTGCAAACCTATTAAACAATTACTTTTCCTCGGTGTTTAATAATAACAGTCCTCCCGCCACCACCACCAACACCAGTACTAATGTAAATCCCGAGCATGCATTGTCTAACTTTGAAATAAAACCCGATGAAGTCCTTAAAGCCCTCAAATCACTTAAAACAAATAAAAGTCCTGGACCTGACAAAGTATATCCAACTCTGCTGAAAGAAACAAAGAGCGAAATACTCTCCTCCCTCACAACCGTGTTCAATATGTCCTTGCGACAAGGCATCGTCCCTTCAGATTGGAAAAAGACTAACGTGACACCGATTTTTAAGAAAGGAGACAAAAAGTACCAGGTAATTACAGGCCCATTAGTCTAACTTCGGTTGTAGGTAAGCTACTTGAGGGCATAATTAGAGACAAAATTGTGAGTTACCTTCAAAGCCACTCATTGATTGGGGACTCACAACATGGCTTCCGAAACAAAAGATCCTGCCTATCAAACCTATTAACCTTTTATAACGACCTCTTCACTGTTTATGACGTAACCAAATCACTGGACGTAGTCTATCTTGATTTCCAGAAAGCGTTTGATAAAGTCCCGCATCATAAATTACTTTACAAATTAAAGCAAATAGGTATTGACGGTCAAGTAAACCAATGGATCGCGAATTGGTTGAGCAACAGACAACAAAGAGTAGTGATTGACGGATTTAACTCAGAGTGGGCGCCTGTCACTAGTGGCGTCCCTCAGGGCTCGGTTCTTGGCCCAGTGCTCTTCATTATTTACATCAACGACGTGGATGTTGGACTCAATAACCGCATTAGTAAATTTGCAGACGACACAAAGATTGGTAACTCGGTTCTCACTGACGAAGACAGGCAAAGCCTCCAAGAGGATTTGCACAAAATTTCAGCTTGGTCGGATAGATGGGAGATGCCCTTTAACGTAGACAAGTGCCAGGTCCTTCAAGTTGGAACGAGGAATAAGAAGTTCGAATACGAAATGCGCGGCGTTAAACTCAAAAGCGTTCAATGCGTCAAGGACTTGGGGTCAAAATCGCGTCAAACCTCAAATTCTCACAGCAATGCATCGATGCAGCAAATAAAGCGAACAGAATGTTGGGCTTCATTAAAAGAAACTTTGTATTCAAGAATAAAGATGTAATACTTCCGCTCTACAACAGTTTAGTCAGACCCCACTTGGAATATGCGGTACAGTTTTGGTCTCCCCACCATGCAAAGGATATTGCTAAATTAGAAGGTGTTCAGCGTCGGGCAACGAAAATGATCCCTTCCTTGCACAACAAATCCTACGAAGAAAGGCTTTCTACCCTTAACATGTTCTCTCTTGAGAAACGTCGCCTCCGAGGAAAACTGATCGAATGTTTTAAAATACTTAATGGTTTCACGAATGTAGACAGATCAACATTGTTTATGATCGATGACACTTTGCGCACGAGGAACAATGGCGTAAAACTCAGATGTAGACAAGTAAATTCAGACTGCACCAAATTTTTCTTCACCAACGTTGTAGTGCGAGAATGGAATAAGCTCCCACCATCAGTGGTCCAGTGTAACACGATTGACTCCTTCAAAAATAAGCTCGACCGTCACTTCCTTCAACTAAATATCAACTAGAGTAGAAATGCAACGTTTTGGAGTCTTCTGATTAATGTAAAATCACTTAGGTTTAAGGACAGACCACCAAGTCTGGACCATGGGGTCTGTTTGTTCTGTTTTTCTATGTAAATCTAAGTAAATCTCTCTCTCTCTCTCTCTCTCTCTCTCTCTCTCTCTCTCTCTCTCTCTCTCTCTCTCTCTCTCTCTCTCTCTCTCCTCACTCCAATTTAACAGAGAGAGAAGGAGAGAGGAAGGAAGGGAGGGAGAGAGGGAGATAGAGAAAGAAGGAATGCACGATAATTTTCTACCTTCTTCCGTTATCAGTTGTTATCTCCTTATCGTGTCGGGGCGAGAGCGAGCTGGTGCGGGTTGGGGAGATTAGGTGTGTGATTCCTCTCGATAAGCCACTCCGTATGTTAGCTTGACAGTGTGTGCGTTGGGGCGTGTGTTGTGTGTGTGTGTGGGTGTGGGTGCGTGTTCCTGATTCTCTAAATACGACTGTCACGGGTGAGTATATGTATGTGTGTGAAGGGTATACGTGTGTGTGTGTGTGTGTGTGTGTGTGTGTGTGTGTGTGTGTGGATGCTTTTACATTCCCAAGATGATGTTTTAGTAATGTTCTCTGGGTAAAATTTCCTTTATTCCGTTGTTCTGTTGCTTAATTTTTTTAGGTTACTGTGCTTTAGTTTTGTATTTAGTGGTTAGTTAGCTATCTGTCTGTGTGTGGGGGGAAGGGAAAGGAAGGGAAGGGAAGGGATGGCAGGGAAGGAAAGGGCAGGGAAGGGAAGGAAAGGGAAGGGAAGAGAAGGGAAGGGAAATGTAGGGAAGAGATAGGAAGGGAAGGGAATTGCAGGGAAGGGAACGGAGGGGAAGGGAATTGCAGGGAAGGGAAGGGAAGGGAATTGAAGGGAAGGGCAGGGCAGGGAAGGAAAGGGAACGGAAAGGAATTGCAGGGAAGAGAAGGGCAGGGAAGGGAATTGCAGGGAAGGGATGGGAAAGGAAGGGAAGAGAAAGGAAGGGAATTGCAGGGAAGGGAAGGAAAGGAAAGGGAAGGGTAGGGAAGGGAAGGGAAGGGAACTGCAGGGAAGGGAAGGGAAGGAAAGGGAAAGGAATTGCAGGAAAGAGAAGGGAAGGGAAGGGAATTGCAGGGAATGGAAGGGAAGGGAAAGGAATTGCAGGAAAGGGAAGGGAAGGGAATTGCAGAGCAGGGAAGGGAAGGGAAGAGAATGGCAGGGAAGGGAAGGGAAGGAAAGGGAAGGGAATTGCAGGGCAGGGAAGGGAAGGGAAGGGAAGGGAAGGGAATTGCAGGGAAGGAAAGGGAAGGGAAGGGAACTGCAGGGAAAGGAAGGGGAGGAAAGGAAAGGGAATTGCAGGGAAGGAAAGGGAAGGGAAGGGAAGGGAAGGGAAGGGAATGGCATTGTAGGGAAGGGCAGGGAATTGCAGGGAAGGGAAGAGAATTGCAGGGAAGGGAAGGGAAGGGAAGGGCATTGCAGGGAAGGGCAAGGAATTGTAGAGAAGGGAAGGGAAGGGAAGGGAAGGGAAAGGAAAGAAACAAACAACCCTAGCTTCCATAAACAACTCAAGCTTATTAAACAACCTCAGCTTACTTAAACAACCCCAGCTTCTTGGACAGATAGTTAACCCACTTTAAACCCATTAAGATCAAGTCCACAACGATCAATTATTAAGCAAATGGACCAAAAGTTATAATTCTTCCAGCAGATTCTTAAAAGTGCATTCACGAGGCGACATGTTCCCTGGTTCACTCTTAAATAATCTGAGTTCATCGTATTTTTTTTTTTTATGTATTATTGTATGTATGTTCGAGTGTAGTTTTCTCTCTTCATCAACTAATCCTTTATCACTGTCTTCTTTTTCTGTGTATTTTTTTATCTTCATCAACCAGTCTGTTATCTTTTAACCTAACCTAACCTAACCTAACCTAACCTAACCTAACCTAATCCTTTATCTCTGTGTCTTCTTTTTCTGTGTATTTTTTTATCTTCATCAACCAGTCTTTTATCTTTTAACCTAACCTAACCTAACCTAACCTAACCTAACCTAACCTAACCTAACCTAACCCTTTATCACTGTGTCTTCTATTTCTGTGTATTTTTTTCTCTTCATCAACCATTCATTTGTCACAGTCTTCTTTTTCTTCTCCTACTCTTCAATTTTCTCGCTTCATCAACCAGTCTTTTATAACTGTCTTCCTTTTCTTCTCCTACTCTTCAATTCTCTCGCTTCATCAACCAGTCTTTTATAACTGTCTTCCTTTTCTTCTCCTACTCTTCAATTCTCTCGCTTCATCAACCAGTCTTTTATAACTGTCTTCCTTTTCTTCTACTCTTCAATTCTCTCGTTTCATCAACCAGTCTTTTATAACTGTCTTCCTTTTCTTCTCCTACTCTTCAATTCTCTCGCTTCATCAACCAGTCTTTTATAACTGTCTTCCTTTTCTTCTCCTACTCTTCAATTCTCTAGTTTCATCAACCAGTCCTTTTATCTGTCTTCTTTTTTTTTCCTATTTTTCAATTCTCTCGCTTCATCAACCAGTCTTTTATAACTGTCTTCCTTTTCTTCTCCTACTCTTCAATTCTCTCGCTTCATCAACCAGTCTTTTATAACTGTCTTCCTTTTCTTCTCCTACTCTTCAATTCTCTCGCTTCATCAACCAGTCTTTTATAACTGTCTTCCTTTTCTTCTCCTATTCTTCATCATCCAGTCTTTTATAACTGTCTTCCTTTTCTTCTCCTACTCTTCAATTCTCTCGTTTCATCAACCAGTCCTTTTATCTGTCTTCTTTTTCTTTTCCTGCTCATCGCATACAATAATTTCCTTCAGTATTCGTTTTCGTAGAAGCCGGAGGAGTGCGCTGTGGTTTACCCTTGTTCTCTATTGTTTTGTTTTGCCCCAAGCCTGTGTCATTTACGGTAAAAAAAAGTAGCATAAGTAACTGAAGGCAGAACTTATAAATTGGACATGTCAAACCTCCTGTCCACGGATAAGGTTTTGGGGCTGTATTCTCCCACGCTTTCAAATCCCACAACTAATTTCAAAGGCCGAGAAGGAGATTTACCGGTCATTCATGAGGGGTTTTTCGCATTCACGGTACAGAAGAAGGGTCAGACTACCACCAGGGTCATTAAGCTACCCCTGGAAATGCCCACAGCTCCTACGAAAGCCTTGTCAAATATGTGTGTTTGGGTGTCGAAAAGTTTGATAATCCGAACTTTGATATTTCGGCCCCAAAGTTCACATATTTGACAAGGCTTTCGTAGGAGTTCCGAGCATTTCCAGGTGTAGTTTTATGACCCTGGTGGTAGTTTAACTCTTCTTCTGTATCATGAGCCTAGACAAACACTAATTAGAACCCAATTGATCTCCTCTTTGGACTTTGGAGTTAGTTGATGTGAGGGGAGGAAGCTCTATTCCAAGCGTTCTTATGTCAGGAACACTAAATATCATATCAAACGCCCCTTTTCTGACAGTTTAACAGCATCCTAAACAAAGAACATCGTAAACAAATGACGTTGATAAGAATAAGATCGTAAAACAGAGAGAGAGAGAGAGAGAGAGAGAGAGAGAGAGAGAGAGAGAGAGAGAGAGAGAGAGAGAGAGAGAGAGAGAGAGAGAGAGATTCAAATTGCATTCTCTGTACGTACATGCTGTCCCCTTATCAGCAGTGAACGTAAACAACTCACACTGATTATCACTAGACCACAAGAGAAATAGATAGATAGAGATAAAGATATAGATAGAGGGAGAGAGCTTGCCTCAAGGTATACATCCTCTCTATGCTTTTCTCTTATCAACAGTTAACACTCACTGCCCCTTGTATCTATTGCTGCTTCTGACAACCGACCGCACTGCTAACCTCCGGACACGGCAACACTCCACACCCAGCCCTGCACCCCTCCCCCAGCCCCCAGTGCAAAGAGCAGGGCCACAGAGAGCCATGGCCAGCCTGGGAGCGAGGCCATCTCTTGACCACTTCAGGCAACCGGCGGTGCTCATAAAAGTGCCGGAAATTGTGAGTACTGTTTTAAAGGCTAACGGAGCGGCACAGTATGCTAATAGCCTCTTCATTTAGCGTAACCCGTTTCTGGGTCGTGATCTGAAGAGTCCCTTGATAGATAGAGTCCCGACAACTTAAAATTTGGACGCCATTATTAGCCCTGTTTTCGCCGCGAGAGCGAAAACAGGGCCAATAATGGCGTCCAAATCTTAGGTTGTCGGGACTCTATAAGGGACTCTACAGATCACGACCCAGAAACGGGTTACGCTAAATGGAAGACGCTATAAACTAACCAAGATGTCCCGCCCACTCTTCCATAGTTAAAGGTTGGAGTTAGGAGTCAGTGTTACCATATGAATCTTCGACGGCTTATAGGGCCACATTATTCAACATTTCGGCTCCCAGGCTCACATATTCAACAAGGGTTTCATGAGAGTTTGGGTCAT